>NC_071571.1:107215560-107515906 GCF_024509145.1 Vidua macroura
GATTCTGGTTTTAGTTCTTACAGCTACGCCTCCCAGAATCATGTGATTTTATGACAATCTCAGATTTTCCATCTTCATGTTTGCAGTGGAAATCATGAATATATGTTCCTGTGGGCTGCTGCATCAGGATGCAGGGAACAGGCCCATTCTAACAATAATTAAAAATATCCTGATGCTTAAGAGAATGTCACAAATTAGGTTAGAAATATGATGCTTAGCACCATTTTCTGTTAAATCATGAGTGTTCATTAAAGTTCTTCTCCTGCCTATAGGCAGCAGCAAGGGAATAAACTGAGCATCCCACACTTTCCCTTCTCATCCTGTCTATGATGCTGGGAGTCACGAATATCCCTTGATCAAGTCACACACAGGATGAGATACCAATGGACTGATTCTTACCCTTTGATTCCTTGTTTTCATTTTACTATAAAAGACCCTTATCTTTGTGAAGCAAGAGCGGGATTTCTTCCATTGGCACACACACAGAGCAGAGACCTCTGTGGCTCTGACAGGGTCTTGCAAGCTTTTCCCACCTGTCAATCTTGACCCAGATGTATTTGCACAGACCTGTTGATTTTGCACACAGTACCAGTTGAAATTTGAAACTTTCCAAAAATCATACAAAGAAAAGAACATTTCTGTCTGTAGTACTTTTATGGCAAGTTTCACAAACCCTTCCAACAGTGTTTGGAAACACTGTAGTTGAAACACTGGCAGCTGTGGTTTTTTGTCCTTTTCTCTCTCTCTTTCTTCTAGTGACATTGCCAAGCTGTGTTCTAATCTGGTGGGCACTGGGAAAATGAAACAAAAAATAGTTGAAGGGCTTATGGTAAGCTTGAGTCTTTCTGAGTCAAGGACGTGTGCTGTGAAACAGTCAGGAATCCAAGAGCTCTCTCCCAGTGCATGCTCTTTGCCATTGAGGGGGCTATGTCATTTCTTTGAAGCAGGCTCTATTTTGATGGGCAAGACACCAGAGGATGATGTAAACCTCTAAGGATGATTACTTGGGTCCTGTGTCCATCTTAGTCTGAAAAAAAAAGCCTTGAGAAGTGTTTGGAGCTGCTGCTCTTTTGTCTGTCAGCGATGAAAACGAGGGAGATGTTACAGAGCAACTGAGTCAAATGACAGGCACTTTGCTAGGAAGAAGTTCCCTGTGATGTTTGCTTGCCCTCAGTACAGCTGGTTCTCCATTTTCGATGTGGAGGTCTTCAGATAGAAGTGCCAGCTTGGGGGACACTGTGCCAGATCTCGACCACATCATGTGCAGTTTGTCTTGATCTGACACTGTGAGTTCAGGGCTCTCCCCAGCAAGCTGGTGGTCCTTAGGGCTGTCACCCACATAGAGCTGGCTGGCCAGGCCTCTGGCTGGGCTTTGCAGCTGCTAAGGCACATTTGGGAATGACAGCGATGCTACGTGCTTTCCCTCAGCATCTCGGGCAGCTGGATCCACATGAGCACAGAAACCAGTGAGGATCTCCAGTAACCCTCTGCACAGGGCCCATTGCAATGGTCTGAAGATTTTGACAGTCACTTAGTGAGCCTCTTGGTGCTCTTTTCCTTTTGATAATGACAAAAAGAAAGATAGATAAATTGAAACGTTGCTGAGATTCGTCATGTGTCATAAACCTCTAATCTTAATCTCTGTCTTTTCAACCAATAAGCCTTGATTCCTCATATTCCTCCTACGCCTGCCCACCATTCCCGTTCCCAGAACAGAGCCCCCAAATTCCCATCAGTCTTGTGGCAGAGTACCAAGATCAAACTAATAATATGAGAATTTTTCCACTTTCCCAAAGTTGTTCACAATGTAACAATAGCTGTACATAAAAAAACAAAGTCATACTCATGCTAAAATATTGGCGTTAAGGTTTATTTATCCTATTTAATTCTGTACACACTCCAATATTACATTTGTTATGGAAGTATCTGAGCCTCTTGCAGTGATGCATTCAGGAATGTCTCCCTCTTCCTACAGCAGAAAATGTAGAGGGAAAGGTAATATAGAAATAGACACAAAGACAGATGCAATACAGAAAGTGTCACTGGTACCAACAGTGGGGAGCTGTAAGATCAGCTTTTGGAGAGGTCATTTAATTCCCTGCCACTGGTCAAGACCTGAAAAGTCCCTGCTTTCTGTACAGTTTTCCCTTTTTTATCAGGGTCCTGTTAAAGGATCTTTGACCACAACTTTTGTCCCAGAGCTTAACTGCATGACTTTTTAGGCTCCCCACTCAGGCCAAGAGGACATAAAGATAGTTCATAAAACCATGAACTTGATTCAAATTCTGATTGGACACCATTAAAAGGAGTAGAGGACAAATATGACAAATCTGGAATAGCCTCAGCTGTTGAGAAAATGCAGGACCAGTTTCTGCACACGTTGATTCACTGAAGGCTTTCTGCCTTGCTGTAGCCTGGCCAGGAAGTGGCACAGGCATGAATAACTGGAGCCAGACCAATGACTGTCAGAGTAAGAGAAAATATCTTGAACAGCTCCAGACAGAACTGATCATTACTCTTGCTAAACCTTTTCGATGGCCCTCTCTATAAGAATAAAAAAGAAACTAAAATACACAGCACATTATTGAGGATAGCTGTAAGTAGCATCACTTACCATAGAGAGAAAAATAGAAAGGTTAAAATAGTTAAGGCAAAGCACAAGTCCCAAGGGATGAAAAGTAAAAATGAAGCATTATTTTGCAAGTTAGATCCAAGATAGTTCTTTATTTTGGTCTTCACTAAATAGAATGAACAGTGAGCAAATGTTGACTGCAGCTAACTCTACTGGCAAAAAAAAATCATTTGTTAAAAATTTTTAGTACACCATTAGTCAGAGGTAAAGTAGAAAATGCCAGATTGTTACCTCTTATGGAGGTAACCCATATTGACCCATATTTTCAAATGGGTTTCACTTGATTAAATTCACTACAACAAATTTGGACTCAATATCAGTGATCCAAAAACTCCAGATAGATGGAAGAAGTCATAGAGTACCAAAAAAGAGCAAACACAGCACTTTTTTTTTTTTTTTTTAATAAGAAGTCCACAAACCATGGCCTGTCTTCTTTATTTTAATTTCCAGAAAAATAATAGAGCTCTACATGCTCCACATGTATAGTATAGTATAACCATATATATAGCCAGAAGATCACATGACAATCAAACAACTTAGGAGATAATAGCTGCACAGGAGCATGGTTTTGTCAAACAAACACTAGCTCTCTTAAGCCTAACTCAATTTTCCTGTCTAGCAGGATAGGGGTCTTTGGGAGCTGATGTCACATATCTGGATGCTAGCAAGGCTTTTGACACTGTGTCATGTGACAGCTTCCTAAGGAAATTATAAGAAAACATGAGCTCAAAACTATTGTAAAGCAGGTGCTCAGCCACTTGGAAAACTTTACTTAGCAAGTAGCTGGGAACAAGTCATTGCCAGACTGCGAAGTTTCTTTGTAGTTCCACGGGGTTCCATCTTGGGTCAACATTTTTATTAAAAACTTGGAAAATATCAGAAAGGATTTCTCACTTCTTGGAAGACACTGGAAACATTTGGGAGGTTAGATCAGAATTCAAAAGATCTTTACACATTGAAGAAACAGTGTTTAAAATAACATATCAGTAAGGACTTGAGTAAAGTACTACAGCTAGAAAGACACTTTCAGACAAAATGCAAGTGCAGGGAAGAGCTGAATAGACAACAGTTCTTCCAAAACTGAACTAGAGGATGTGGGAGACCACACATAAAGGGTGAGTCAATTTTATGACATTAAAAACTCATCTAAATTATGGGGATTTTTAGAAGGGAATATTTTATTTAAGACTAAAAGAAATCCCTCCACTCTGCTCAGCATCTAGAAGGCATCTGTAAAGAACTGTGCCCATATTGAACAGACATTTCATAAAAGACTTGGACAAACTGGGAAAAGTCATGAATAATCGGAGGTTTAGACAACATGACTTATAGAGGAAGAATGACAAAAATATGGGCTTGTTTAGTCCAGAGGGAAGATGTGAAAATACATTTGAAATACATAAAATGCAGCTGCAAAGAAAGAGTAAAAATGAAAGTTCTTTCTGTCCATTAGATAGATAAAATGAGAAATGTTAGGTGAAATTGCAGTGTGGGATGTTTTTCAATGATAAAATGAAAATTTCCAAATGGTGAGGACAGTTAAACACTGACACTGAAAGCTACTGTGAGCTAGTAATGATCAAGGATATTGTGTGCTCCTCTCTTGTAGTCCAATCACAAGGCTTCCTTCAGTTCAGTGATGCCTAAGGTTCTGAGAACAATAAGAACACAAGAGCACCCTTAGCGCGTGGGAGTGACTGACCAACTCTGGTTCATGCCTCCCACCAAGAGGAGCACATCTCATACCAGCTCTTCAAAATCTTTATTCTGTCCGTATTTTCTGGATCATGACAGACTTCAGCTTTCAGCCAATAGCTCTAATCTGTGTACTGCTCTCATCCAGATAAAGTCACCTTGGTCACATTAACTAAAGAACAGCTCAGTACCACAAGAAGGTGGATCAGAACTATCTGGATGTTCCATGAGTTGGAACATCATCCAGCTGGCAGGAACATACTGAATAGCAGAAGAGAGAGAATTGGTCCTTGGGGGGGACATGAAAAGTGCTGCTGTCTTCCAACAGCAGAGACAGCTTTCTACATCTAGCAGTCACAGCCATCCCTTCAAGAGGGACCTGACCATTTGTTACATTACCCTGTTCCACTGTTAACACTCTGAAGTGAAACAGGAGTATCTTCAGGTCAAGAGTGTAAAATGTTGAAGAAAGATCCAGGAGGATGAAAATGGATGGCTGTTTTTCTATCTATTGACAAGGAGATCATCTGTCAATGCCACTAAAGTGGCTTCACTTCAGTGTCCTGGTCTCAATCCAAATTGATCCATCTCTCATACTTATTATCCCTACTAGATACAAATGTACAGGCCATATTTCATTTTCCCATCAGATACTGGCCTGAACAAAAGGAAGTCTATTCTGATATATAGTTTGCCTATAGTCAATATATGCTCTTGTACTTCTTTCTCCCCATTGGATAGTTAGTTTTTTTGTAGAGAGTAGATGTGTAGCCAGCTTATTTCAGAAGCAACACGTCTCACAGTTCTACAGGGAAATCAAATTATCCTGTTGGAAATAAAGATGAACTTAATTATCCAATAAGTGAATGCCAACACTGGAATCTTTGTAAGCACTTTTAGGTAATTCCTTAAAAAAAGAGATCCATTACACCCTAACCTGCACTTTGTCACCAGTGTTGTTTCACTGTCAAGGTAAAGAACTGAGGAATGTCCGCAGACTTGTTATGACATTAATCATATTAAGCAAGTTATGTGAACAACAACTGCAATTAAACTGTAGCAATCAAAGTCATAGGAAGCATTTACATTTTGGAAGACCATAAAGTGGTATGTTTTACTTAGAAATAACAAAGGTTGTGTCAATCTGTGAGACAGGAGCTATATACACACCCTTCCTGAAAACTACCTCTATCTCGGGCAGAATTTGTCTGCATCTCCAGTGAAGAGTCGGAGAGTTCAACAAGGAACTAAAACTTGACCCTGGTACATAGTGGTATAACCTCTTCAGACTCTAATGAAGTATAAACAATCCAAACTTATCTCCTAGCATCCACTTCTCCTATAGCTACCAGAAAAATGCCGAGCAAATAGTCAAAGTAAATAAATTTTAGGCTTCTTGTACAGAGCTATAATGCCTCCCAAACTGCTCTTTCACCACTGGGAATACTGATGGGCTGACACGAATCACTGATTGCAGACACATCTGCACTGAGGAAATAAGATTTTTTTTTCCCCACAAGGTTCCACATTTCTCTGTGAGAAGTCTGAATGGCGAAGTCAAGATTCCTGTTCTAATCTGGGGTTGCGTAGTTGCTCCAGAGAGCTCAGGTTTGTACTTAGGGCAAATGAGAAATAGATCCTATGCCACCCCACCCAGACCCTGGTGACAACCAAATCCTCACAGACTTTTAAAGCATTCAGGCCTTGGGCATAACATAAGAATATTTTGAATATAAACTTTCCATGACTATACACAGCAAAATCAATGTCAGAATACTGGACTTCTAGCTTCCAGTCATAAAGGTGATCACCAAGTATGACTGAAAAATGCTTCACATATTCTACTTTGCAACATGCTTTTCAGGGTTAACATTATGAAAACCAACTTGTTCATGTACTGCTTTGCAGCATCAGATGAGATCCATACAAACAGAAATTAATAATGTGCATATGGCTACACTTAGGCTTGCATCTGTCCAAGGCATCTGTATGAGGAAAGAAACTTTCAAAACAGGAAGATTCATTAACTTCACTACTGGCATTTGGTCTAGGAAGATGCTTCCCATTACTCCAGGATTTGGCAAATTCAGGAGCAGAGTGTGTTAGAATTTCATCTCTTCTGGCCTCCTGTCACCAAAGCTTAATTCTTTTCTTTACTATGCTAAATAATTTTGAATGCACAGTGCAGCAATATTCTAAAGACGATAATAATTTCCTTGGCTCTCCACTGCTCAGTAAGCACACAGTGCTGTAGGTACTGATGTGGTGATTACAGCTGCCTTTCAGCTGCAGGTCAGCCAGACCTGCTCAGTGGAGTCACTGCTCTCTGGCTCCCCAGCTTCAAGGACACTACTAACAATCTTTTTCTCTGAGGGTGAGCTGGCCTACTGCCACTGTAAACACAAAATCTCACTTACATGGTTGAAAGATTAAATATCTGATTAAAATTTCTGGCTGATAATTTGTTGAACTTGGCCATAGGGGTATATTCAATGCTACATGCTCAGGAGTAGGGGGAGAAGAGAAAGGGGGATGTTGTATTTCACAAAAATGCAAGCAAGTCACTTCTCAGCTGAAAATCAAGATGTAGGATATGATTTGGCCTCATCCAAAGCAAGAGGTGAACTGTATTTGGGCAAGTTGTCCTCCTTGGAGCAGCCTCTGCAGTAGCACAGCTCCTTGTAACCAAACCATGGTGTGAATTCACTGCAGCCACTTTTGAGATGTAGTGCCTGATTCCATGATTTACATGGCTGTAAAATGTCGCCAGAGGCAGAATGTAGGGATAGTCTGTAGTTGAGGCTAAATTCAGCACGGGATGTCAGTGGGTTAGACCAAGAACTTCTCAGTCTCCATGAATAACTCAAGGTACCACCAGAGCCCTGGTTCATGACACTTAGGAAATCACACAGGGATTTCTGCGGGCAGACATATCAGTCTCCCTACCCAGCTTCTTCAGGGTTTGTCTGTAGTAAAGAGACCTGGACAACCCACTCCCTTTGTCACAGTCCTTGAAAGGGTTGGGGAGTTATCAGCTGGTAGCACATGCTCAGAAACATCAGGCAATGGGTTTGGGTTTTTTCATTACAGGGCACAGGCAACTCTGAACTAATTTATTTTTTTCAGAGACATCAAGCAGCTCCATCCTAACTGCAAGTCTGACCCTTTCTGAATCTCTGGGGAAAAAAATTGAATCTTGTATAATGGGAAAACTTAGGCAACATTAATATAGGAACTTTTGGTGCTCCTGTACTAAGTCTTTACTGTTGTGGCTTAATTTGACATGATGGCCTCAGCCTTGAGCCTTATATTATTTCTTTGGAGTTGTTCTGACAGGACAGGAGCCTCAATCAAGCATGTTTCCCCACCGATGTGATAATTCACATAATAAGTATCAGAAAAAAAACCCACAATCTACTTATAGCAAGGACTGCAAATCCCCCATCACTTCTGCTGCCAAAATTCACTGATGTGGATATGTTTAGACAACTACAGATTATATAAAATCCATGGGTTTGTCCTGACAGTTCTGGTCTGTTTTGCCCATACACCTGTGGAGATCTAGTACAGTATATGACTCCCCAGGCAAGACTTTCCAGCATTATTTTTAGCATATTCTTAAATAGTCATGTTCCTTTTGGACTCTCTTTTCACTGCAACCTTTGTAGAGAATACTGCAACAATTCCTCATACCAACCGCATTGCTTCTTACTCTGTGCAGACATGATTGGGCTATGTTTTTCCAAATGTGTGCAAATCCCTGGCCTGTGTTTTATCTCTTCAGATTCAGTACAGTGAAGATAGATCCTGAACAATCTTAGCTCAGGCTGGGCAATGACCAATTTGTCTTAATTGGTGAGTGAAAGCTCATGGCATTTCTTCTGTTCCCAGCATCAGGTTTCATTCAACAAAATCAATGAGACACATCCATGTACTTAGAGTTAGTAAGTATGTTTTTGAATTGGGGCCTGGTTGTTCTTCAGAGCAAATATTGACATTTCTCCCCAAACTGGCTTTCCTTAGCACATTTGTGCTAATAAATGTCACTGCTCAAATGGTAAACAAAAGTGCAAATACAGTCAAAGCAAATTAATTCAAGCAGATATCCCCAGGCAACATTTTGCTCTGCCACCAGATGGCTGCAGGCAGTGACTGGGAGGGAACACTCTGTGCAAGTTAATGGCAAGAAATTTCTAAATGCTGAGGGGCTGGGAGCACTGGGGAGCTCTTCACAGCCACTCCACCACTGGCAAGACATGAGACTTGACCTTTCCAGGGTTCAAGCACACAGAAAAGCTCAAATAAAATGAAGAGCACAGGGGGCAGCGGTGGAGGCAACCAGCAAACCCTTTAGGTTTACCACCCATGATTAAATCTCTCCTGCAAATGGGAGAAAACTAGGGAAAATTCCAACAGACAAGCTGGGGGCTGAGCATTGCTTCTGCTGCATAAAATTAATTATCAAGGTATGGCCCATGAAATCCTTGTAGCTTGTAAAGGCTTTTTTGCAGTGGTAACCCAACAGGTAGTTACCATTGTGGTCCTATTACAAATCTAAAAGGCTCAGTTTTTCTATGAAGACCCCAGCAAAGCATCCTACTGCTCAGGTGAATATTCATCAGAAAATCTTGGAGGCTCCCATTCAGAAAAGACTTTTTTTTTGTTTTTCATTGGCCTACATTCCTTCATAATTTTGTCATGTCCTGTTATATTTTATCCCAGCAGTTGCCATACCCCAGAGTGGCTGGGCAAGCCTGGTCTTCTATCACTCCCAGAGATGAAAAAGATGCTGGATTATGCTGCTTGGAGCTCTCTGCACAAGGAAGGGGAAACCTGAAGTGCAGAGGGAAAGCAGAGCAGCAGACTCAGCATCACACTTCTGAGCAAAATATGCAACTTGATAGCCCAAAAATGTCATTGGCTGGAAGGCAGCCATTTACTTTTAAGAGTATTTAAAGTATGTTAACTACAGACCAAAAGAATACATTGTAAATACAACATAATAACTCCTCTAACAGAGGAGAGAGGTTTTTTATTTACCTACCAGAGACATTTGATTATCAAGCAAAATTGCCTTATGAAAAGAAAAGCACTCCATCACCTTGCAGCCTCAAGTGCCAGCATACCACATATAACTTTAATGTGGTCTGTACCTGTTTAGAGGTCACTTAAAAGGTAACTGTTTCAAAAAATGCATTCATATAAATGTACGTTTTAATACCTTTTGTGTGAAATGCTGAAGTTCAGTCTTGAATGCCTGTGCTCATGAAAGATCATGTAGTATTTTTAGCAAGGTTAAAAGGGGTAATCCTGGTCAAATTCCACTTTGAATACTTACACTTGGCCTACTTTAATTCTCCTGAAGTTTCAACTGTACATTGTGTTCTCCCTGGCTTTTTCTCTAATGTGTCAGCACTACCTAGATATGACTGCATTTCAGTAGCATGCTCTCCACCCCGCACAGGTCTGCACTGCTCCTTTTCCCTCTTCTAACACAATTGTTGCATCTTTGTGGGCCATTTCACTGGGACCTGAACAAAACAGGTTTAGCCAGGCTTGATGTGCAACAAGGGAGGACATTTCACCTTTATATTTTTTCAGTGTTAAGATACCTGGGAAAAAAAAGTGCTATGTAAGTAGGAAGGATCATTGCTGTTAATATCAATAGCAATATTTGTATCTCTATCTGTATTCCTTTTCACTTAAGTTTTTTAGTGATAAAAGTGTCCTAATTAAAAATATAAACAGGTCTTTCACTTTTTGTTTTATATTTATCTTCCACATGTGCTTGTAATAATCTGCCTTCTTGCCAACACCATCTTGTAAATGAGATCCATATCTCAAGAGTTTATCCTGGTTAAATAAACTGAATTCAATAAAACCCATCTTCAGATATTCCACATGTGAGAGTTATTACTACACTAACATGCTACTGTTGCTTCTGTTACCTAGTGTTACAGATGCATTAACTTCTCCCCTTTGCTTGAGTTATGCTCCACTGTATATCTAAGATAAGAAAATGGAGTGCCTGGAGTCTGTTCAGTGTTATCATATAACAAACAGTGACTTTTTTATTGAAGGAGCTCCACGAGTGATGCACGTTTTATTGAAACTAATTCAGAGGAGAAAAAAATATTTAAAGATAAATGTTGAACTAAAACCAAAGTAAGTAATGATGTTATTTGCCCCCTCTCTCTCCCCTTCCCTCCTCTTTGCCCCCAGCTCATAAGCTTTGAGATAGTGTCACATGGGGCTGCACAGTCAGAGCTCAAAGGTTACAGTGCAGTCTTATAGCTGCTCCCAGAAAAGTCGGCATCAGCATTTCCTGCCCCCTGAAATTCATTCATTTATTAACCTACTTTCTGTGAGCACCTCTGCAAAGCCTGCAAGCTGGACTGTTCTCAGCACAAAACTCGGAGCAAAACAGTTGTATTTGAGCTCCACTGTGCTGCCTTTTTTTCTTTACTTTCCTTTTGGTTTTTTCCTTGTTAATTTTTATTTTTTCTGGGTAGCTTCTTGTAGCTGCCTAGCTTGAACTTCCTGCCTTATTACTGCAAAATGATCTGATCTGCTGTGAGACACCAAGCCCTCAATGTCTTTTCCTGACAGCATTTCTTTCTCAAAAGCACCCCAGGCCATCCACTAATGCAAGCAAAGTTATATATTAAAAAGGTCACTGCATTCTCTCCAGAATCCTTCTGTTGTTGTTTGAAAAAGAGTGTAATGGACAACTGAGTGTTTTTCCAAAATTTGGGTACAGACCCCTCTTAGAGCAGGATCCCAGAGGAACAGCACAAGTAATAGATAAGATACAGTCACTCTTCCTGGTTTCCTATGGCCAGGAAGCCTCCTGAAGCCTCCCTTCATGTCCCTTGCTATTTGTTTTTTTAATCTCTTTTTCCTGTTGCCTTCCCAGCAAGGAATCCACTGCATTTCATCACAACCATCAGATGGAAATCTTCAGTTGAGTTTGCAGGGACATGGGCAGACTAAAGGCCCAGCCCTGAGATACACAGTGGCTTTGATTGGCAGCAAGAGCTCGATGTTCAGAATGATTCCAAAGGATGAGTTAGAAATACAGGACCAAGGCTCTCCCCAGATGGCCACAAGGCGATTCTTGGCCCATCAGAAAAATAATTAGAACGGCATTGCAAATAGCGAGCCTTCTTTTGCAACATTTATAGCAAGTGGAGGCCTCTCAGGAAAGATTTCCAGGAGCAGAGCCAAATTCAGAAATAAAAGCCAACAAAAGGAAGATTTACACCTCCCTCAAGAAGATAGCCAATAAGATTTCAAGGTGGATTTTGAGACTTTGGCTGCTGAACTACATTTCTCAGATTCTTCTCTTTGATTTTAATGAGGTGAACTAATGTGTTTGTTTGCTTAAAGGAATAATAATAGTAACACAAAGAAAAAAATACCAAAGGAACATCTTTTCTGAGCATCAAGGCCCACTTTCAGCATTTCATCTCCAACTACACTCTCTTCTTGGTTTTTATTTGCCAAGGCACTTCCTCGTGATGGGGTCAGGGACACTGTGCTAGGAACTGTTTAAACAGCACAGAATAAAGTCTTTTTCACAGAAAATTCACAATGTCTGCTTCTGGTAGGGGAATAAAAAAGGAAAAAAACAAAAAAACGAAAAAGAATGAGAAAAACTGCAACATTGCAACATTACTGCAACATTAAAGTCCAGTGTGTTGCTTTAAATCATACCTGAGACCCAGATTAACATACTGTTCAAAATACTGTAGAAATGAAACTATTGCCATGCTCTCCTATTCTAGTTCTCTTAAAGGGTTTTTCTTTCCTTGAGCTATTTCTTGCCTTTTTCTCCAAGAGAACTCCTCTTGTTCTTTTTGCACCCTCAGCTACCTTTTCTTTGCTTGTTGGCTTGGGGTGCCTCAGCTACACCTTGTTTCATTCACTGGTCATAGGAGGAAGTGGAAGAACCAATGAATGAGTGAATAAGTCTGTTAATCAGGTAATCACCTTTTTTCCTTGTAGGATTCCTCCTTATCTTAAGTAAATACTGAACTTGATGTCAGGAAGAAAAGGTTTCACACCTCTGAAATATAAAAAAAAAAGGATATGACAATGTCTTTTTTCTTGAGACTTCATCTATTAAACATGAAATTACCTCAGGCCTCTGTTTCTTGCATTTGTAACCCTGGTAAATAAATATGACATGATCAGAAAATGTTAACTAGTGGTTCTGTAAACAGAAAAGGCTTCCTACATATAGTCCTTAGGTGATATTGCTTTGAAGCATTGTTTCAAGTCATATCTTTCTGGCAAAGCTTAAAAGCTTTTAAGTGGAAATATCTCACTGGGAATTTTTATCCAGGCTCAACAGCCTGTTGCTAGAGGAGGAGCTGAGACCCGAGTGTCATTCCTGTACTGGCCACAGCTATCCTCTGAGATGCTGTGCTGGGTTCTAGAGGAACTGGATTTCAGAATGACAGGGTTTCAGACTAATGACTAGAACTAAGAAAGAAAATGATCGGAAGACACTGAACTAAAACCCACCCTCTTTTGTTTGAAGCTGGTACTTGATCAATTGGTTGGATGTGAGGTCTCAAGCTGGGAGGGTCAATGATCAGTCTCTGATTCCCCTTGCCCTGTTGCCAAGGCTTGTTTAGGCTCTGGCCCCAGGTCTCCCGTGGAGGTTTCTTTTCCAAGCTGAAAAGCCTTGCTCATGCACTCATGGCATCTGTGGAAACCTCTTCCACTCCTTCAGCTGCCCTCACCACCCTTGCTGGCAACTGCTTCTCTTTTGCTGCAGAGGCGGAGGGAGGATTCAGACCTGCATGCTACTCCATGCTCATGGAAACCATGGATCTATACAGTAGTGGCTCCCTGACAGTCACTATTTTATTCTGTATATTTTTCCTAATGCTCCCTAACATCTGATTTGCTTTTTAAGTGCTAGTGAGCACAGGGCTGACTTTTTCATGCAGATATTATAGTGCCAAGATGTTGTTCACAAGCGATAACAACCTGGCCCGTGGCATTTTACATTTAATTTCCAGATCATTTTCTCCCATGTGCATCACCTGATATTTATTTACATGGAGCTTCATCTACCATTTTACCATTTGGCCACGTAATCTTGTAAAACCATCTGCAACCATTCACAGCCAGCCATCATCTTGCTATCCTGAACAATCCAAAACTGTCCCCAGTGTTATCTCACTACTAAGCTCTTTTACAGATCCCATATAAATATTTTGATCAAGGGTTTTATCACAGATCTTCTGGAACTCCACTGATAACAATCTGCCATGAAAATAGACTGTGTTTTCTGCTCTTTCCTTCCTATCTTCTAAACAATTATTTATGCATACAAGGGCTTTCTATGCCGTGGTTTTTCAGTTTCTCTAGGAGTGACTTCTGTGGTCTCATGGAAGACTTTTAAGAATTCAATAGACTGAATCAATGGAATATCCCTACGTGTTTGCTGAGTCCTCCAGAGAAATAACATTTCATAAATAAGATTTTAACAGAATTTCAACTATAGACTTCCCTTTACAAACATCATGCTGTCTTTTGTACAGTACAGCATATTTACACATACTTATTAATTAATGACCTTCAGTATTGTTTCTATTAACTTGCCCAAGCATAGACATCAGGACGCCTGTAGTTCCCCTGAAATTCCGTTGAACAAAGTTCTTTTTTTAGGTAGCATAATTAAAAATTTGGTGTTAGTTTGCCAAGTGCCAGTCTTCAGTTACCAGGCTAGCTTTCAGTGTGCATTTAAACACTGCAGTTCAGTTATTTGTTGCTTGGATTCTTCCACAGCCATTGGGTAAATACCGTCTGGTCCCGACAACTTGGCATTGCTCGTTGTGCATATGGAGCCCATAACCTCTTCCACCGGCACTTCACTTAGAGACAGGTCCTCTGATGAGTCCCTCATAAATTAAGATCCCATTGTGGGAACCTCCCCAGATCTTTCCACACGCTCTTTTTCAGATGAAGTCTTGCATTCCTCATTTTAAATAATATAATACACTTATGCAACTCTTCTAATGACAAAGGCTGCTAAATTTTGTTTAAGTTTGCAAAACCATCATTTCCATAGTGGCTGAAAAGAAAGAAGGAGCTTAAAAATAATTTCCAAAGTCATCTACCTACAAAAAGAGCTGCTGCTACAGTGAATCAGAATAAAAATAATTTTGGTATGTATAGTGATTTTATCTTAAATACATGTCCTGGATCAAATACTGCCTGTACTGTATGCAGCCTGTGGGATCAGTCAGTCTAGTACACGATGTTTTGAAACTGACAAAATCATTGTGATTTAAAGGCTAGTATGAGTATACTTATATACTTTTATTTGCTCAAATTACACCACTCCATGGGTCTGGACTGTAACAACAACTAAACTGGTGCTCTTCTATTAAAATGTCAAGAAAACCCCTCCCTCAAAAGAAAAAAAAAATTAAAAATAGGATTGTCAGCTTTACTAAATAAGTGTAGAAATGATCTTGTTTGGAGCAGACAGGAGGGAAGAAGGCAGTAAGTGTCAGACAACTCATGGTCACTTACGCAGAAGTTTCTGAATTGCTCACGGCAAGACAGAGTGCAAAGAGTGTGAATCATAAAAAAGATCTAACACAGCTTCTAAGCACAAAGCTCTTGAAATGTTTTTCATTGTTAAAACACATGAAGTTACAGAAAACAAGAGGATGCCTGCTAAGAAAGCAAGAAATTTATAGCAGAATTCTACCATGCTGACTTCAGGAGGTAAATTGATTGTGAACATTTTATTCTTTTGAGGAATATTTTGTATTCAGTGGTTCATGAGCTTTTGTGTACATGCTGTAAGATTTGTGCACAAAGAAATGGTGAAAATGAGATGATGTGATTTCCCAAGATTCACTCAGAGCTAAAATCACATAACTTTGTAGGACAAAAGCTTCTGTGTGTTGCCAAAACCAAATGCTGCCAACTGTATTGCTTTTTTCAAATAATATAAAAACTAAATCTTTGATAAAGAGAACAGATTTTAGTTTGTGGCCAATGACTCTCCGCCATTGTAATGTCAAATGTTTCAAATAGCTGTTGCTCACTAAACAGTTAGGGGAAATAATCTCTTGTCTGCTGGACTGCTTTCAATGAGGCACTGAGACTGCATTAAAATATCCCATACAAGCAGAAAACATGCTATGATCACAAAGGTCCTTGGCTTCATATCACTGTTTGCACTGATAATGCCTACGATAACTCTGCAAGATACCTCTCTAGCTATCAAGTAATGAAAAATGAAAAGGATTATCGACTTGCAGAGAGCTGGTGAGCTTATGTGCTGCAAAATACAGTAATGTATCGTTTAGATAAGTTACTATTTGGTCTGGAAAATTGTGAAACATAGTATTTCAACACTTTTCCTCTCCTGCCAAAAGAACTTCAGAATCACAGAAGACAGTTTATTTCAAACATATGGAAAAGATGAGGAATGCTCTCCCAGAGATAACCATCTTTATAACCTGCAGTTGAAAGGATCTTCTTTTCCAGCTATTGGACACTGCTTTTGTATATTAGGTGAGCATTTCCCACTTGCACTTTTAAATATTTGGAGGGAATGGAGAGATATTTAAGTGACTGAATACTTCTTCCACGTCTCAGGCAAAGCAGTCTGAATGTTTTTATGATAGGTTTAAAACTGGAACAATCTGATTGTGGATGTGCTAAAGTTTATAGCATCAAACAACAGGGCAAACTGCAACAACTGATGGCAAATTACTTGTTCATAAATATAACCCTCATCTGACATAGCAAAGGGGAAAAATGGAAAAGAATTTCATTCACAGTAGTACTTCAGCTTTAAAATGCTTGACTTTACCCTCCACCTTCAAGAAATTGCTCTATCTTGATCTAGACTTGATGCTTTGGAAATGGTGCTTATTTTTCAGGAAACGGTAGGCATTGATAAAGGGGTAATACTGGACAAGAGGCTAGTGTAGTGACTATTTTTATGAGAAAGTCACTAAGGGTAGTGACTATTTTTATGAGAAATACTTTGCACTGAGACATTCACAAGTATGTGTGCACATACTCTAGAGAATTTTGCGTAAAGAAATGTCGAAACATTCAAGTTTTACTTACTACTACTCAGTTTCTTAAAACTTACAGTTTACTATACTATTCCCACCTCAAATTCAACAGTGACAAGAAATTTTTTCTCTGTCAACAAACTAGGAAAGACCCTGTTGAACATGTGCTTTTAGCTGAAATTTAACATTAAAATTAATTACAATTGTATTGATAAAGATTTTTTCTGATTGATTTAGATTTTAACTAATAACTAATTCAATTTTATCTAATTAACTAATCTTTTAACTAATAACTATATTTTAACTAACTTTAAGTAACTAATCTTTTTACTAATAACTAATTAGATTTTAATCTCATTGATTTAGATTTTAACTTTAACTGATATAGAACATTTAAAAAACATTTAACAGCATTTTAAATAACGTATTACAGCTTTATTATGACCATGATGAATCATTGTCGGGTGCGCTGCCCTAGTGCTATTTGCCTCAGCTATAAATACAGGTAGAGCTACCTGGTGTTCCATGGAGACTGCAAAAAATACCCTGCAGAGGTGAATAAAGGCAGTTTTTCCACCTGGAGGTCAATGGTACTGCAAGATGACTGCTAGCAATACCCAGCTGAGGTGTCGTAAAACTTGGCTGGTGACTTTTGTGTGACCTGGTGCCAGAAATCCACCTGGCACCAAGGTGCTCTGTGAAATTGTCACCAGGGGCCATGCCCACACAGCACAATGGCTCTAATGTCTTTCCAGTGAAACATCCTGGTTGGACACACCAGGTGTGAGGAGCAGGGCATGCACCCACAAAGCATCCAGTGGAATTAGCTAAGCAAGGAATGGCTCTGTGTGCTCCATTGTGCCCAGTCTGAACGCCTGCAAGGTCTGGCGATGCATTGCCCCATGCTACAGTATTTCAGTTTATTTTTGTTCACAAAGAGCTTCAGAGCCCTACAGTGCTATAGAAATAATATGCATTTGAACTTGCCAAGGACAAATCAAGTGTTTTAATTTTGCACTCTAACATAAGATAAGAAAATAAACATGAGCTGCTGGGGAGTTCAGTAAACTTGCTCATGAACTGGAGGGGTGGAGTGGAGGAGAGGCAGCAGTATGTGAAAAACTTCCATTCAGTGGAAATTGGATAGAAAAGCAAATAAAAAGTTACACTGCACATGAAAAATCTTGGAAACAATTCTGAAAATACCTAGGTATCACTGTAAAAACCAGGAATATGTCCTGATATACAAAATAGTATTTTTTCAAAAAGCTCCAGCAATCAAACTACAGTAATGCTTATTCCTACTTTCATTCCATATTCAAGCTCCCCTAGCAATTTTTTTGTATTAAGCAAATACAAAAACATACAAATGCTGAGGAGAAATCTTGTTGACAACACTGTGACAGTGCTGGGTTTTAGAAGGAATTGCAGATTTTTGTGTTCTTACAGGGATTGTGATGCAAGAGCACAGTCTGGGTCACAGCATATTAGAAAGACATTTATTACATTGGCAAGTTTTCCCTCTTTTTTTGGCAATTCTCAAGATCTGTAGAACTCCTCAAGAGAAACAAGATGGTTTTTTTTTTTTTTTCAATCTTGATTCTTCTCAATATTTCAAGAACTCAGAATCATCTGGGGAGCTCTTCAGCAACCATATCTATAATACCCACTTCTCTGGCTCATGGGGCCATGAGTTGCATCTTCAACAAGTGAACAAGCCGAGGGAGAAGGATACTTCAAATTATAGAACCATAAAACACCTTGGGTTGGGAGGACTTTCAGATATTATCTAGTCCAACTCCTCTGCCATGGACCAGGACCATCTTTCACTGGATCCAGTTGCTCAAAACCCCATTCAGCCTGACTTTGAATGGTGATGGGATATTGACAGCTTCTCTGGGAGACACATTCCAGTGTCTCACCACCTTCATCATAAAAAAATCTCTTCTTTATATCCAATCTAAACCTACCATCTTTCAGTTTAAAACTGTTGCCCCTTGTCCTGTTACTAAGAGCTCTGATACCTACTTTGTCCCCATCTTTCTTACAAACCCCCTTTAAGTACTGAAAGGTTGCTCTAAGGTCTCACCAATGCCTTCTCTCCAGGTGAGCAACCCATCTGTCTCAGCCTCTCTTCACAGGAGAGCTGCTCCCTCCCTCTGATCATCTTCATTGTCCTCCTCTGGACCCATCCAAAAGATCCATGTCTTTCCTGTACCATGGACCCCAGATCTGGATGCATCACTCCAGTTGGGGTCTCACCAGGGCAGAGCAGAGAGGCAGAATCTCCTCCCTTAACCTCTTGGCCACACTGCTTTAGTGCAGCCCAGGATGTGGTTGCCCTGCTGGGTTCTGTGTGCATATTGCTGGCTTGTGTCTGATGTTTCACCCACCAGCATCCCCAGGGCTGCTCTCAAATCAATTTTCTAATGAATGAAGGAATGAATCAATCAATCAATCAACCTTTTAATCAATGAATACTTACTACTATCTAAATCCTTTTTTTCTCAGAACGAAGTTCCTGTGTAAGACACCCAGCTTTGGCACTGTTACTAGCCTAAGCGTAGTTCCAATTTTGCTTTAGCTAACAGCTTCTAGTCAGAGCAAAGGTGCATCCCTCATTTTTTGTTCATACTGATCACAAGTAACTCTGTGTCATTCAATGGACCCAGGGGACCACAATGTCAGCAGAACATGAGGATTGGCATCAGCCCCTTTGACTTCCATCATAGCATTTCTGAAGGTAAATTGCAGGGCTCTCAGAGGTAAACCTGGTGTTCTGATATCTGGTGCAAGTAATGATTAAACAACAAGCCTGCTTCACTGTGAGCAGGCCAAAAATGATGCATGGTTTGGATTGTTTCAGGACTGTTGTGCTCATCAAACGAAACAGGCATCCAGAGCCTCCATTTTCTTGCGCATTTCAGGAACATGGTGGCATGATCAAAAGACCAAGACTTCCAGAAACAGGAAGCAGTGATCTGTTAACTAATAAATTCCGGGGGCGGCTAAAAGTGTGAGGATGTAAATTCCTCTGGAAGTGCCTTTTCATGACACTGCAGTATTGTCTGGTTCTGTCTGTGGGTGTCTGCAGCATGAGTGCTGTTTAGGAAGCAAGACTGATCTTTAAAAGGCTCTTCTGAACATTGCTGTTGTATAGGGTCCAGAAGAAACTAGGGCATGAACATAAAGGTTTTGTTTTCTTGGAGCAACCATTCTGAGAAAAGCAACAGTGTTACTAATTGGGGCTGGTTTTGATCATATTATTGTGTGAACTTTCATTAGTTCTGATTCCAGGGGTCAATGCATAACTGTAAATTTTTACAACTGGACCAGATTGGTTTGTAATTTGGGAAACAGATGCTCTAAAATACTTTCTCTAACCACACAAACAAAGAGCAAAAGGAGAAAGGAGTTCATTGCCTATCTTGCTTGTCAGATTTTCTATGCATTTTTTTAGCAGTCACCAGATAAATAAATGCATCTAAAGGATGCAGAAGTGCATCATTACAAAAGGGTATAATCACAGGTACTCACCTTGACCATTTGGTATAAATCATACTAATCATACAAATTTCTAATAACTAGGAAAAGTATTTTCCTCCTCCTCCATGTAGTGACAGATCAGAAGTTTTTCCTAAGTTTTTAATAGAATGGCAGACATTCTCCATAACACTAAACCTTGTTTTTTTCTTTCATCTGGTATGAGTCCCTACCTAAGAGTCTCACAGAAGATGACTGATTTAAGGCATTTTCAAGACATGCATAAGAGATAGCTCTAGACTATATAGCACAGGGACACTGAGCTCCCAAATTAAATCTGTAACCCTGGTTCAAATGCTTGGTGACACAACCAAGCACAACCAGGCAAAACTGTGGGAGATAAGCACGGCTGGCTGCATTTGCTGCTCACTACATTTCTGAGGACCAGACTGGTTTTGGCTGGGAAAATACAGGTCTGACTTAAGGCTCTTGCAAAAGGCAGCACCAGAGCACCACAGTCCCTCCGAGTGATGTGCCAGACCAATTACTTGTTCATTACTGACTCAGAAAAAAAAGTAAAGTCGCCTCCTGAGTAATCAAGCCACATCCTGAGGGATGTAATTGTATAAATCCTCTGAGATTTCTCAGGAGCTTTTTTTCTCACTTTTCAGATGTGAGATGCCCCTACCTGAGGATTGGTGTATCTGGGCCTGGTGGCAGGTGGTCTGCAGGCAAGGGGATGAAGACTGGCAAGAGCACAAGGACTTGGACACATCCTGCACCAGCATCCACAGGCTACGACAGCTTCTGGCTTTACCCTAGCCTGGGCATAAAATCCCATTTCCTGGATGGGAGCCCAGTGGTGAGTCAGGAGAGGCAGGTAGAGTGGCTGAAATCTCCTACAGATGGGATTAGAGATGCTTGAAGGAGAACATAAAGTTTCTTTATGCTTTAGTATGAGGTTTCAGAGCTGGCATGCTCTGGAGTTGGGATATTTAGCTGTGAAAGAGGTGAGACCCAGCATTACCCTGGGGGGAAGGAGGTCTGAGGAGACACAATTTGCTACAGGGATGGTATGGCACCTTCCTCTTAGCTGGATTACCTTCCTTGCCCTTCCTGGCTTTTTAGGGGTGATTATTTTTTTGTTTTGTTTTGTTTTAGGGTTTTTGGGGTTTTTGGGGTTTGGAGGTTTTTCTGGTAGATAAGAAGAGCAAGTGTCACTGTCACATTCAGGCTAAACCACCTCTTCAGCTAAGCTACTTAGGCATTTAACTTAATGCCTAAGTTAAAGGGCATTTCATGTACCAAGGGGAGACCTCATTGTGGTTTTCCCCTCATGAGGGGAAGTGGAGGGACAGGTACTGATCTCTTCACCCTTGTGACCAGTGATGGAACTTGAGGAAATGGCATGCAGTTGAGTCAGGGCAGGTTTAGGCTGGGTATCAGGAAAAGGCTCTTCACCCAGAGGGTGGTTGAGCACTGAACAGGCTCCCCAGAGAAGTGGTCACAGCACCAAAACTGACAGAGTTCAAGAAGCATTTTGACAACACTCTCAGGCACATAGTAAGATTTTTGGGGTGTCCTGTGAAGGGACAGCAGTTGGTCTCTATAATCCTGATGGGTCTCTTCCAGGTCAGCATATTCTATGATTTTATAATTCCATGATAATAAACAGGTTCTTCATTTTTATCTTTCAGAATACTGCAGTTTTGTTTTTTTTTTAAACTTTATATGGAAAAAACTATAATGTAATGGAAAAAACCCTAAATAATTAAAGAAACATGCCATAAACAGTTGTAGCCTGGTCCAGCAGTATGAATTAAAAACCTTACATAAAATAAAACAAAGTTGGTTACACAGAAAGAATAGAAAAGTTGAAATAATCTCTCTAAAATCTTGAACTACACATTTGTTTTATGGTCTATTAATTGGGGATTTTCAAGGTTTTTTAGCTCCCAAAGCCCCTAAAGTTTCTGCAGTCAGAATCAAGTTCTGTTTTAAGAAATAATTAACTATGAGACAACGGCAAAACTGATGTATTTCCTTGTTCAGTACACAAATAGAGTTATTCAATTCTCAAAACATAAGATGAATTTATCTTCCAGTGGATATTTTAGATGGTAGCATAATGATAATTTTATTTTTTAAATTGTATAAATAAATACAATAAAAAAATGAAATTATTATGGTACCATCTCAAATGTCCTAAGACTTGACCCCTCTCATCACTGCTACTGCTGTTTTACTAATTCTCCATTTTATTTTCAGAGGAGAGGTTGAACTGGCTATGTGAGAAACACGAAGGCAGCACAAAAAGATAAGAAAGATACCAAGGAAAAGGAGACAGGATGATACCCAAGCAGTGTTACAGGTTTGGTGCTGTCTGTACATTTTGTCATAGTTTCTCCCTCTGCAGAGCAATACCTGCCCTCACTGACCACAACAGCCATTACTCAGGAGGATTAGAGATGATGAGTACACGAGCAGTTCCCTCTCTCTCAGGGATGAAGTTTTGATAGCTCTCCCTCCCATTTCAGCCTCACTGCCAGCAGCATTTCCATGAGAAAATGCTAGTTTGGCCAACTGCATCAATTCCACCAGAAACACCGAGAGAAGCCACAGTGGGTGTCCAGCCCCTCCAGCATGCCTCCCTGAAGTCCAGTGCCAGACCAGTTCCTTGACTCCACAGTGCTTTTAAATTTCAGTTTCTCTGGAAATGCTGGGTTACTGAGTTAAAATTTAAATTTAAAAAGGAGTCTTTCTCTTGCATTATTATTTGTAAGTGTTGCCTTTGGGGTGTTTAATTATTTAGAAGAGCAAGACCTGAGCTGAACAAAAAGTGCCCACAGACACTTGTCAAACAACAAGAATTTCGATATTGTCCCAGCAGTAAGACCAGTGATAATTCTTTAAATCACCAGTTGATTGTTACTTGAAAACCACTGTATCATAGAATTCTTTAGGCTGAAAAGATCTCTGAGATCATTGAGTCCATATGTATGCAACAAGGTGTACAACAAGCTGTATATTAAAAAAAGACATGCTGTTTATTGTAAGAGAAATCAATCTATTCAGGTTTACTGTGTAAATGATTTGCCTGTGAATCTGCTTCCAAATTAAACTTACTAAATTGCAAATTGAGTCCCTTCCCCACTTACACTATGGATTCTTTTGTTTTTCTTAATTCCGTTGACTGTTACTTTATAGTCTCAAACAGCATCTCCCAACTGCCTCACTGAGACTAACTGAATTTATTATATAATCTCATCTCCATTTCCAAAAAAATTCAAGAGCAGTCTCAAAGAGCAGTCCTCTGAACTTGGCAGACACTCGTGTGGGAAAGTCTTTAAACAAAAACAAAATTGTTTATGGGCTGGGAGAAGGAGCTCCGCAAGACGATAACGTGCGCTGTGAGCCAACACTGCCCTCAGCAGCGGAGGTGGGGTGGCTCCCACAGTGCAGTGTGGAGCTGCTGCAGCCCCTCCACAGCCACCCCTCAGCTCCTGTTGGGCACATAGGAACTGCTTTTGCATCAGGGAAGAAGCAGACTGAGCAAAACAAGCAGCCAAGAATGCCTGAAGGGTGAAATGGTTTCACACAAAGTCACTTTGAATTTGTGGACTTCGAGGACATTTATAGAAGACTTATGTTTTTCCTCAGAAATTATTTGAATTTGTAGAAGCATTGGCTTCCCATGAGGTTTAATCACAAACCTTGGGAATTTTCTTACTTGCAATCTAGTCCTAGTTTTGACAGGACACATGGACAAATTTTCTGGATGGAAAAAAGCCCATACTTACTCAGGGTGCGGGCACAAGAAGAATCCCCCAGTCAATTCCCACAAAAGTGATGTTTCAGGACTTTTGAAGTGTGTCTGTATGATCTACTACACTGAATTAGTTAGTCCTAAGGATTTAGATTATGAATATTTTCCCAATTATGCACATTATTACCTCTTCTGGAGAGAAAATTAAAGAAGTGTGCCCTTGTGACATGGCTGAGAAAAGATGACCATGTCCTGTGCTAGCAGGTGAACCTTTTGTACTGAAACCACAATCACCAGGTACCTGCTGCTGAGCTGTGGCACAGACCCCCAGCACAGGAACCATGCACACACCTGGTCAGTGAGGTAGTTTTGCTTACTTGAAACAGAGGAATAGGGTTAGCAGGCAGTGAGGGATTTGCTAGACACATGAGATGTATTTTTGCCTCCTGCATGGAGGTGTCAAAAAGCACTGCAGTTTCAGGGCTATGCAGCTATCTCAGGTATACAGATGCAACAGCAGTCACTGCTGTGACTGCAGGGTACAGATATCCTCTGTCCCACAGGTTAGGTTTCCTAACAGCTAGTTTTCCTGCTGGCTAACAACAGTAGAGGCATAACTTCTGAATGATGTGATGTTAAGAGCTTTATTTGAGGAAGAATTCCAATAATCTAAACCTAAATGGTCAAAACAGTCAAAATTTTTATCCCAAGGGACAACAGCTGACCATTTCCCAAAGAAGCCATATCTTTGATTAGATTTTGCTCCAGTCTTGATTGGTCTTCAGTCATGAGAGAAGCTAATTTCCTCAAAATGCTGTGCCATCTTGAAGCAAGGGTTTGTATGGCAAAGGACCTGCATGTGGCTGGTCCTTCAAGGTTGTGGCACTCAACTAGCCCATGAACATTTTGGTGAGAAAAGGTGGAACTTCATTGTGAGCAAAATACAGGTGTCCCCCAAATCTAGCTATCCATTAACACATTTGTTATGGAGCTTTATAAGGAATCCAATTCAACTGCAAAGGCAGCTTCCTAAATGTGAATTGAATCTATCAGAAACAAAAGTGGAGCTGATAAGCAATGGAAGGTATGAAAAAGGAGAAATAACTTGCCTGGGGAAAAAAAAAAACAAAACAGTCCAAGAAACTCCATTTTATCTGTTGTCCAAACAACCATAAGTTCAGATGCTCTGAACATGACACAAAGGAGTGACAAAGCCAGGCTGCCTTGACAGATATCCAATTTTCCAAGCCTCTCACAACCATCACTAGTCTCACACCGATACTCTCCAGATTGCCCCTGCGTGAGTGCTCCAGAGCCATAATCTCACAGGAAGCCAACACTTGTATGTGCTAAGATCCATTGGACAGCATCACCTGAGGATGCTACCTCTGCAAGGAAGGAGATATCTTAATTAATTAATTAATTAAGTTGATGCATGAGGCTGCCACAGAAAAAAGGCCCAGAAACACCTTGTGTTTTGAGTTGACTAATATACAGAACCTGGAAACTAAGGGATTGGATGGAAATCACAGAGCACCTTGAAGCCACTGGTTTTATGGAGAGCTGTGCCAAAGGCTGTGGCATTATGGAGCTCTTATCCCAATGCCTTACACCATGATGCATGTTTGGTTTGTGCTCAAGGCAGAATAAAACAGAGCCTTGTTTCCCACTGGATAGCCTTGCTTACCTTCCCTTAGCTGCTAAACACCCTGACCTGTGGGTTCCAGTGCAGTCACACTCCCAAGATGCTTCACAGCTATGGGACAAGCATGGCTGGGACCATGGGCTGCGCCAAGTATAGAAGGAGAAAAAAGTTCCTTTCCTGTGGAGTGAGGGGAAACCCAGCAAAGGGATTACGAGGGCGTGAGTCACCGTGTGCCTTCTGCATGACTCTGGGGACAAGGCGGCCTCTTGTTCCGGGGCTGGGGCAAAGTCACAGCTTCGCCTGTTATTATTGTTAATCACAACCCCAGCTATACAAAGTCCAGCAGAAACCACATTTGCAAATGCCTCAACCTGAAATGTAAAATAAACACTAGGAAAATAGCTGCTACTTGCTTTCTCTAAATATACCCTTGAGGCCAGATCTGCTTCCACTGAAGTCAAGTCAAGTTTTGCAATCAGCAGCAGGGGCAGTGAGATCCAGCCCTTTATTTGGAAAGATATTAATAATCAAATTGCAGTTTTAATTTGTCACCAAGGCAGGAGTGTGATAAGGCATTTTGGTTGCTGCTATAAGTAGCTCTGAGAATTTTCAGAGGCTGTTATAGGTGCTAAAGACTTTGTGACATGCTGGCATGGCAAGGAAGGGATTCTGTGACTCTGGCATATGTCCTTGCTACAGGGAGGTGAAGAAATGCCTCTGGTCCCCCTCTAAACACCAAGGAGAGGCAACTGGTTCTGTGAAGCTGCAAGAGCAGTGGGCATAGAAAAACAGGAAGGTTGAAAGCTATAGGTCAGCTTCATTCAGTGATCTTATCAATACTTTCTGTGACTCATCTGTGACTTCTTCCCTTCTGAGATTTTTATGATGTATTCACTTCCTTCATTACCATATAAAGAGGGGGAATTTCAGCATGAAAGGTGGAAAAGTGCTAAGTTAAGGCAGTTAGAAAAACAGAAATGTTTTTAGCTTTAGCAAACTGCTGGGTAAAATCCTCCCACACTCATGGACTTTCCCAAATTCATGGACTTCATTTCATGGTGGTATATGCTGGATTGTGTTGGCAGAATGGATGACACTGGCTCTAGATGGTCACTTCCCAAGAGCTGTGTTTATGTGATAAGCACATTTAAACTGCACCATGTCATCCACTGTGTATCCAGCATAGTTCTAATTGCTGTGGTGTCGCAGTTAGAGCTTTTTGTGTTGTTACTGGACCCCACCTGGGAAGCAGGGCCAGAGGAAAAGATGAGAAGGAGAAAGGGACTGCTACATTTCCAGGTTTCAACTCAATAGGTGCTTAGGACAAACTCTGGGAGGCATCCAGAGCTGGAAGTGCAGAGTCACTCCTGAGAACAGTTCTGACACAGCCTGTATGTCTTTAAGCACGTTGCACATATTGAAAGTGAAGACTGGTCAGCTTTGTGATTGACTCCAGAAAGAGTCAATGTAAGTTTAGCCAGACTTATTAGCTCCAATTCAGACCTGGATTTGCTAGATACAACCTGCCGTTTGCACAATCTCTCAGGTATTTCTGCACTCCGCTCCAAGAGGGTGTATTAGCTAATGTGCAACCCAAAGTATGTTTGCAGCACTGCAGCCACAAGGATAAATTTTGCTGGAGCCAGGGGGTACTTAGGTGTTGCCACACACAGTTCACTAAAGCTTTGGACTGGATCCTGGAACACTGTGCTTGAGCACATGAGCACAGATGGACCCCCTTACATAGTGCCAGCTTAGTGTCAGGGCCTCTGCAGCACAGTTAATCCACAACCTGGATAAACTGCTTGTGAATAATTGAGAATTCATTGTACACCCACCTAGCACCTCTCTTTTATGGCAGGATAAACACTTCTCCATAAAAGTACTTGTAAAAGTGAATTCTACCATTACTCACATTTTATATATATTTCCTTGATGTTTGGGTTTTTTTTTTTTTTAAATTGTAACATGAATCATGCATTTTACTGCAGTTGAAGGTACAAACTCCAAACACTGTAGGAGCAGAAGCATTTCACCTGAAGAGCTTAGCTTGAAGTGCAGGGCACACCCAGGCAACTAAGCAGTAGGATGCAAACCACAGCTTTTCAAAATCTAATCCCAGGAAAGTGACTCCTGTTAATTGAAGGCTTAATTTTCTGACTTTGGGCACTGTCCTCCAGCTGTCACGTGTCATTTAGCTGTCAGATAGTCTGTTGGCACCTGGACAGTTGTACGGGATGATTTACAGTTCTGTGTCTGTCTACTGAGAAACAATCTACAGCATATAAAAATATGAAATTAACAGCCTCAGAGGTAAAGGCTTTCCTCCTTTGTCCATCTAATAGCTTTGAACTAAATTCATTGTTGGAAATGTTACAGTGCTCTGGAAAATAAAGCTCAAAAGCAGTTTGAAATTGTTGGTACAGTCAATAGAGTCTGAGCCTGCAGCCCATGTTTCTGTGGTCCAGCAATTCCAAAGTCAGTGGCCTTCACTCCTTAGCTGCATCCCTAGCACCTGGGATTTCTAATCACTGGCCATGCAAAGTTAAAAAAATTACCCAAGTTACTTTTCCAGAAAAGATGAGGGGTATTCAGCCCAGAATGACCAGGTGATGAAATCTCTCTAGGCACCAGGAACAGCAACACTGTCACAGCCCCTCTTGCCCTCTGTCTTGAAGCTGTGAAACTCCCATAATATCCATAAGGACCAGGACTTTCCAACTGCAGTGCTGACACTGGATGGGTGATTCGGGTGAGCATTTTATGACAGCCTTTTGTAGTCAGTAACAACCTGACTGAGGATTATTTGCCAATAGCTCAAATACACACCCTTTACAGATGAAAAAAAAGGCACTATGGATCCTGGCTAGTGGATTTAACTGGGAAGAAAACATCAGTTACAGGAGCATGTCATAAAAACAAAGTTTGAGTTAAAGAAAAATTTCAATGAAATCATGAAAATATCCATGGTTGTATCCCTTGATATAGCTGTGATAGGGGGCTAAGAATGGAAAGGGAGGAGCAAGAAGTGGTCTTTGTCAGTTAATATAATTTAAGTGGTTATCATCAGTCTCTGCAATTTTCTGCTTCATTTTTTCTTAATGTAAAGATTTTCTCATGTGCTCATTGCTTCTTATAGTGAAGATGAGGTAAGGGGAGAAGACGTAAACCAATTTTCCTTGAGTTGAAATTGTTACAAAAAGCTCTGAAAGAGACTGGCTGTGGTGACAGCCGAGGGCTTACCACCACCTGCTTTCAGCAACATGGTGGTGTTAATTTCTTCTGTTTACTCTCACCACTGTTCCTATCCCCACTGAAGAAATAAAATAAATGCCTTTGTTATTTACAGTCTGCACTGAGGGCAGGCATCAAGGTTGATTGCAGGTTCATGGTTGCCAGCCAGCCTCCCTGCTCCAGCAGGTGCCAGGCACCCTGAATTACTCCCATCACACCCTGCTCAGCAGGGCAGTGAGTAAGCTGATGAATTCTTATTTCTTCTGGGAGGCAACTGCCTCCCTCCCTCCACAAGGAACATCCCACATATAATAAAGGTTTATAGTCAACCGGAGCAAGACTTCAAACTCATTCCTTCCAGATTCATTCATGACAAGGGTGGGGATGCTAGACTGCTCAGCAATGTTTAACTCAACAAACACTAAAATCTCCAGAGCAATGGCCCTTTTTCACCTCTGCTTTCTTTAGATGCAGAATCAAAGACCTAGTAAGAACATCCTGCCAGCTTACGGTTACCAGAACTGAAAGAGAAGCAAGCTCTTAGGTGACAAACAGAGTTTTTAATCAAAATACAGTAAAACACAGTAGAGAATACAAGATTGTGGAGGGGGCCTCTGGCTTTAACATGGAAAGCAAGGCAGAGTTTTCCCAAAAAGCTGATTTTTAATTAGTTATCTAAAATAAAGTACTTTATCTATGAAAATAGCCTCACATCTCCTACTCCACAAGATGAGGAGGCGCACAATGTCATGTTAAGGAGAGTGTTGTTAATGCATCAAACTCAAGCACATGCAGTGTGTACATCTGAACCATGAAGCCTGAACAGTAAGAACAATTATTGCCTATTTCTGGCTATGAGTAAAAAAAGGAGTATTTAATTTCTTCAAACAAAACAGAAAGTAAGACTATCTTATTTCATCTGAGCAAGATCAAGGACTCTCTGTTGCAGAGGCCCATCTCCCATGTTCTCCAGAGAGGACTTGCATCCCTTAATGTTGGTGCAAATAGCCAAACAAACCCTTGCACTAACCTGCTTCATGCACCTGACATAGCTGCAGCATGTCAAATTTCATCAAGTATGACTTTGGAGATAGCAAGCAGCAGCAGAACAGGTTAGACAGCAGAGAAACTTGTTAGTTTCAGAAGGTCTGCATGGAGAAGGATCATGCAGAACTGAAACAAAATTTACATAAACATTTCCAGAATTTCCTGATGTTGACTACTCACAGAAATAGTAGAGAGCAACAAGTGGCATGGCTCTCTCCAGTATGAATTCTCCAGGATTTTCTAAGCTAGGAAGTCTCACTAGATGAACAGATATTTAAACTACCCACATTAAAGGAAATTCGGGGGGGGAGGAGGAGAGATCATCTTGCACTACTTTTTATGTTTCAACTGGAAAACTGATTCACAACTTCTGAAAATAAATTTTCAGGGGTACTGTTGATAATTTAGGGTTTTGAACCCAGAAACAAGTGGTTTCAGTGTCTTCCCTTTTCTGAAATTGGTTTTCCTTTTGTCCTAAAGCACTCCTGTGTGTTCATGAGCCATGAACAGTATCATGGTTTGGGCTAGCACACTGCAAGGCCCCAGCACATTTTCCATCTCAACATCTCACTATTTTTGCACATTAGAAATAACTGAAAAACACCAATTTAATTTTATGAATAATTCTGAATTTTGGTCTTCTGGTATGGAATACAAGGAGGCCTTGAAGATGTGTCAAGAGACAACTGCCTGTCCCAAAACCACCAAGAGTCAGGGCAACTGGACTGGGATGAAGAATAGAACGATATTCTGAAAACCTTAACTGCACTAGGTTTCTTGAAGTCTTTACCCTGCTTCTGTCAGCTCCTAGAGAGGACCTTAAGGAAGATGTGAGCTGTACTTACTCTTGACAAGAGTAAGTAAGAAAAGTTACTGTAATGGACACAAGTTTGCAAAACGTATCAGGCTCTCTGAATCAAGACTTTAATTCAGTAGGAAAGGGTAGAGAAGGATATCATTAGAAAATTTACCTGGTTCCAATAGGAATCTCTTTGACACAAAAAGACGAGCATGCCAAGTTTCATGGTGAGCTCATGAAATGAGAGACTATCACTGAACACCTATTGCAAAACTCCAAAACAATTCTTTTTATGCAAGCTGGACTTGCATCAAATTCTCCAGTGTGTTCTTGAAGGGCCATATAGGAAGAAGTTAGACAGGAATGAAAGATTTGCTGACAGATTTGGGGAACTTGGTACCAGGAGAAGTAGAATGTGTATCAGGCCTCTTAAAGGACAAAAGTGCTCCATGTGAGCTTGCAAGATGAAAGACTGTCTTAGGTACTCTTATTTATGAGCTTTTAACTTTACAGTGCATTTAAAAATCAGAGTTTACAAATACTGAAAAGAAAAGAAAGATGATTTCTTTTGAAATTGGCAGCTGCGCAAGTAGGAGGAAGTACTATCCACTCCACCTTGCTTCGTGCCTGGCTCTGGGAAGATCCTGGCTCATTCCAAAGGAAAGAGTCAGTGCGTGTGGTACTATCCAGTGAAGCTACCCAAGCTGAGTCTAGGAAAGCGGCACTTCCCGGCATGGACCTCTGAAGCAAGAAATACTGCTACATTATTTTTTCCAAGAAGCTCCAGAGTTTGTTAATTTTCATTTGCAGAGCATCAGGAAACCATTCCCACTAAAACTAATCAGCAGCTATCACCCAGTGTTGAAGGATACCTTTAGACTCCCCTGGACTTGGCACCCTCCAGACTGGTTTGTCAGACCCCATAAATTTAAAAGAAATTTAAGGAAAAAAAATAATAAAAAAAAGAAATACCCTGCTGAACTTTTCTGTTTTGCTGTTCTTGTAACATATATGAAACAGATCTGACAGGAGAGTTTCCTTCAGCTCATATCTCAGCAGTAAGGGTATGGGCTTTTTTTCTTTCTTTTTTTTCAACAACTTTTACTAAAAATAACTCCTTTAAGACTATGGAAGGAGATTTCCAGCCATGTAAGTTCAGATGTGCCTGTGTTCATTCAGAAGGTTGATCTGGATTTAATATGCACAGCCCTGTCAATACCTTGTTAAGCCCTCTGGCACCAGAGGGTCCAGGCAGCCACTCTGCATTGTATCCCAACCCCAAGCATCAAGAGGGATGTAATCCATCACATCAGCTCTTGAACCAAAACTGCTGCAATTATATGCTCTCAATGTGGGCCCATTAACCTATCAAAAAGCATTTGAGAAGGAGTGTAATGTTGTCAGTTATTGTTCACGGGGGAGGAGTGAAGATAATTCTTATCTTGCAAATAGATTCATGCAAAACCAATTGCAGTTTGTGTTTCTCTAATTGATTTAACCCATTTTCTAGTCTATGAGAATTCCAGGCTCGAGTGCTCACACACACACACAAAGGGTAATGCCATTTCCCAAGAGTGGATTAGAGGGACAGCCTGTGCCTGGCCCACTCCAGGAGTGCAGAATCTAGTCAGCCACAAAGAGCCAAGCATGTTCCCAAGAAAGGGAGGAAACACCAAAGGAGATGGAAAAGGTGGCAAAGGCAGTGCTATTCATACCAAACAGCAATGGGTGTGGCAGTATTAATATTCACATCCCACTTGGGTGCTTCCATGTATCAGCAGCAGTTAGAGGTAAGCTGCACCCATAGCACTTTTTGTTTCCACAAAGTGGGGCTGGAGAGCTCAATAGCCTCCAATAACCTAGTCATCCCCTTTGCAAACAGGATGACTCCCTGGCACTCAAAGCAGTCCTCTGTTGGGAAATAATTGCTACAATTAAGAATAATAGTTTGCTAAGCTTCACTGAAAGAAAAAGAAGGGGCTCCAGATCAGGTAAGCCTGGATACAAAATGTTCAGAAAATTTCCTGTCCTGTTTACAAAGTGGGAAGTATGTCCTGTAAGCCCTCACTTTGGTGGAGATCTAGAAGAGGAGACCATTGTGATTGTGACAGTTCTTATGTTCCTTGAGTAATCAAGAGAGAAAGCATCCATATAACTTAAATCTCTGTCATGATGAGATAGGGATTCTTAGAAGAAAAACCCTCTTTAATCAGGGACAATAGTTCTCCTAAATTAGTCACCAAATAAGTGTCTGCAGTTAAGCAATGTTATCTGCACCTTCACAGGTAATCCAGGGCTCTCTGAAGTTTGCCAGTGCTGGCTCCAAGCTGATTAAAGCACTGATGAGCCAGAGTCACCCTTTCCCAAGAGGCACAGGAAAAGAGCTGTCCTGCCCAGAGCCAAGGGATGGTGCAGCCATTTCCATGCTCCCTACATAACAGAGAGACCTTGGGAGAACTCAGCTCCTCACCAACAGCACCCTCAGCAGCATTCAGGCCCTCATCAGCTTTATGTTGATGAGAAAACAGAGGAAACACAAGGTCCACTGGCTCATGCTGGACAACTCAGAGAAGCATCTTGTGAATGGACATGACAAATTCAAGTCTCTCTGTCTCTCTCTCTTCCTCGACACAATACATTGCACAGCCTCTACCCAGGTGACAACCCAGCCTCTGCCATGACTGCCAGAGGAGAGTGCATGATGACACAGCCTACATTCTCAAAAATAAGGTCCTGTCCGTCCTTGTGACTCCTGCCAAACCAAATCTCCTGGTGATTTCTTTCCATTGCTGAAAATAATTGTCACTGGATTCCTTTTGTTCTGATGACTTACACACGTCACAGAGGATGCTGGTCCAAAAATAATAGGACAGATTCTTTGAATATTTGCAGTCTTGCAGTCTATTTCCTTAGTTTAAACAGGTGGAGGAGTGAAACTATGTTCATCTTGTACTTTCCCCCAAACCAGGTTGTAGTGACTACTGCTGGAGGATTCCTGAGCTGCTGGATGGCAGGTCAGACTTACCAAAGCAAGCCTTGTCCCCTTTCTTCTGTCACTACATCCTTCCTTACCCATGTTGTAGTTGTGGAGGACTGTATTTTACTCTGTTTGTTTGTTCATTTGTTTGCTTGTTTTTAATTCTAACAAAAGAAAAAAAAATTGCCATTCCTAAGATATTTCCATTTGCTATGGAAAAGGACTAGAAATACACACATTTGGAAAATGAAAGCTTGGAATCTCTTTAAATTCATAGTTCTCTTAGATGAGTGGGGCCGGTGGATGCAGACTGCATGGAGCCTAAAGGCCAGCTCTGTACAAAAGGGCAGAGGCAGTTCCTGTATGTGCTCCATAACAGCATGACACATAGCAGGGCTTTTGGACGAAGGGATGTAATTTTTATGTGAAATTGTTCCTTAGCTGTATATTTCTTTGTCCTCTGCCCATGGGAATAATGCTATCAGGCCAAGAATGAAAGACTCCTTTAAACTTCTCCATGAAAATAGGTTTGTTGTTAGTATTTCTTCCCAACTGGAGAAGCTGACAGGTTGAGGCAATACTAAAAGCTTCATGGCAATGAAGAAGGGTACCTGAAATCTGAACATTTTTGAACACACACAAATACACACTCCATTGAGAGCTACCCTTTCCAAAATGGGGTGGCATGTGGGGACTGTTCGGATAAAATTACTTCAGTAATTCCTCCCTGTCCTATAAACTGAATTGATAAGATTTAGGCTAACATTTCATCTTGACATTACTAATACATGTATGTGAGCATTCAGTTTACACTTTCATTACAGCCTGTCAGATTAGATCTGTATACCTGCTACGCACTAACAAGGGTACTATTGATTTTTCATTATATTCAAGTATTTATTCTCTTCAATTGAGCACATTCTATTTATTTTGGCATGGCTAACAGAGAAACCAAAGCAACTTAATCTCTTCTCAGAAAGAAGATTTAAAACTTGACAGGCATCAGAGCTTCAACAAACTGTTTGTTCCCATAGTGGTCTGTAATAAAAAATTGTTTTGCTAATTACTTTATTCACTGTTTATTCACTTAATTTTATAACTAAATCTGCAGTGCAGAGTGCAGGCAGAGGTGGTCTGCAGGTTATGGAGCAACTTTTCTTCCAGAAAGACTTGAAATGTACTGGCAATGTGTTTTGTGATCTTGTGGCTCAGTTCTGAGGCTCAGTCAGGTACCCACCAGGCATCCTCCATCCAAGTGTCATCCTGCTTTCTACTGCAAAAGCATCTACAGTGAAGAGCAAAAGCAGTTTATAAAATTATTTATAATCAGTAGGAGTTTAGCAATGAGTGTTGTCAGGTGGTTTAAAGAAAAAAAAAAAAGGATTCCAAACGTGGTTTGTTTTTTTTTTTTTTTCTGATAAAACTCTTGATTTGACGATTAAATATTCTTCTAGCAGTAAGTTCCATCAAGTGATGTGGTTGTTTCCCAGCTGGATGGAAGTGGACAGGCTCTGTCCATGTCAACCCATTTGGGGCTGGCATTGCCCAGGGCCAGTGGAGACCACTCAAAGGCTGCAGCAGCTGTGCGCCCTCTGTCCTGGTCCACCTAACATTTTAATAGCAAGAGTACCTGTGGAGATAGGTTTAGACACTACTGGCGATCCCATGCACGGTGTATATTCAAAATTAAGTAAAACCTGAGAACACTACAAACACATGTCTATTTGAAAACACATTTTCAAGCACATGTACGTTTGAAAGGTCTCAACCCTGCCTTTTTCTCCCTCCTCGAAGCGGATGTGCAGTGGTGTGCTCCTATACTGGCACCTAGTGGGGAGTGCTAGGGAGATGGGCAAGTGGGGAGGGCAGGCTGCGCTGACAAACACGCTCACCCCGCCGAATACCTGGGACACTTTTCTTTTATCCTGGTTCTTCAGAAGCGCTTCTGGATTAGCACATTTTTAGCAGATTTCCTGCTCGCTGCTGCTTTTGCAGCCTTCCTCTTCTCTCCAGCAGCTATGCCAGACTCTTTCCTGAGAGCCTTCACCATCCCAAGCCATCTGCTCCCAGCCAATCCTCTGGGACTGTACCCTCCTTCATACAAGCGGGCATCTCCACCTATGATCCCTTCCTCCTGTGTTTTTTGCTGGATCTCCTCATAGAAGCCAATGCACTTTTCCTCCTCCGGGTCCCCCTGCCTTGACCTGGGCCTAACAGGTCTCTCAGGAAAGCTGGCGACCACTGGTGTTGCTTCCTGCCTCGTAGCTTGTGCTCCCTCTCTGGCCTTAGAGGAAAGGGCTGCCTCTTACCCAGCAAAGGACTTCCTCCACCAGTTCCCATCACCCTCAGGAATCTTGTGTCCCACAATTGTCCCATTTTAGCTGAAACAGCAGAAGTCTCAACCTACCACTTCTCCCAAGGTCCACCCTACATCATGAGAACTTTGGAAAGGAAACACTACAAAGACATGACATTCTGCCAAAAAACATTTCTCTTCTTCTTCTTCCCATCTTTACAAAAAGGACAGCTCTCCTGAGGAATCTCCAAAGTTGGTCTCAAATACGCCAACCCAAATTAGACCTCCTGAGTATCCCAGTGATACCAACATAATTGTATCTGTTCTATACTCCCCCCCCACCCCCCAGCAGTTAAGGCAAATATTTTCAAGCATTTAAAGCAGCAAGAGCATTTTCAAGGTCAGCTTCTTCCATCAAGGAAGTGGACAACAGAGGGCAGAGATTAATTGCAGTCCTACAGGACAGCTGACCACCAGACAGATGTGCTTCCCATGCACTGCACTATTTTACTTCTAAATTCAGTGAGGAGCAACAGAAACACCTGCCGGTTCCCTAGGGTTATTTCTTGTCCCACTAAGGATTTCCTAAACTTCTCTCCCATGAGCTAGAAGTCCAGTCAGTGGGTGATGTCTTTCCTTTTGTCCTTTTGTCTCTTCCATTGTGGAAGAAGTCTTTGCTTCCATCTTGAAGGAATCTCATTGTTGGTTATGTTGTTAAACAGCCCTCCATACCACATGGTCCATAGCCATGCTTTACAGCCTGTTTCTAGCTGCATCGTGATTCAGCTGAGTTTTCCATTGAGCAGTTGATGTGAATGCTAAACCTATTCAAGGCTAGCAGCATTTCTGTGATTCATTCAAGTTGAGGAAACACTGGAAATTTATTAGGATGCCTTTACAGTCCCGGAAATTGCTATGGGACTCTGTCAGTAACAAAGGAACAGGAAAGGCTCACAGTTTTACTGCGTTTTCTCGTCTGCATTAGGTAACGCAGCCTTTATCTTTGTTTTGGTTTTTAAGTGAAACTCTGTCATGGACTGAGGCTCTGTGAGACTTCTGATCCTGCAATTTTATCATAAGTTTCACTATTATTTGGTGCTTTCTGTAATGCTCCAGCTATTGGAGTCACTTGATTTTTCTACCCGAGAACCAAAACTCCATCCCTTGCAACCGTGAAGAGCAGCAAAAAAAACGTTAACTAAAGCTACTCCCAAGCCAGATGGCAAAGGAAAGCTAGATCTCATGTTTAAGTTTCAGGACATTTTTACACCACTGATTTTAGCTTATGATTTCTGAATCTCTGAGTGCTGTTGGGGATGTTATCTGGAAGAAAGGGGAGAAGGAAAAGAAGCCATTTACAGCTCTTTGGCCCTCTCTTTGCAATAGCCTCAAGCCATCTTAGCATACCAGCTGAAATCAAGCAGTTGTCAGCAAGTTTGGCTATTTTTTTCCCTTCAGGCTCAATCCTCCAACCTACAAAGGCAGGTATCTGCAGTCAGCTGCTCTGCCCTCTCAGCAATGTGTCACACCAGACTTCCCTCCCCTGATGGCTGCCAGAGCAGCCGTAGCCAAGCAGCAACAAGGCTTGGGATTAAGGTAGAAATTTTTTTCATAGTTTGAAAAAGTAGACCCTGGTTTAAGCAGATGGGTGCACCCAAGCCACGGAGTCCTGGGGAACTCTACCATGTGTGCTGCTGCCCTTATCTCTCCCCGACAGCGCTGTGCTGGGTGTCAGTCACACCGGCGCCAAAGGCCTTCTGGCTCCTGACACCCAGGGACAGATGTGGGGAGCTGTGAGCGCTGGCCATGCTGCAGGAGACAAGGCACAGCAGGAGGGCTCACGCTTTGCCCTTGCTGAAGCCCCGGATCTACTCTGACAAACGCCCTAACTGGGAAGAAATCCTTGCATTTAGCCAGCACAGGAGAAGGGGATCCTATCACCACCTTTCCCTTCCTCACTCTCACTGGGAGCTGGTGCACCCCGGGGTGTTCCTACCAAGGCCACACAGTCTGTGCCTCCCCTGCACGAGCATGCTGAGTGCAGCATCCCACCTCCCATGGATTTCTTCCTTGTACAGTGAGGTTTATTTCAGCACTGCACACAGCAAGAGAGGAGAACATGATGCAGCTTTAGCAGCCATGGCAGAGAACTACATCATTTACACCACTGAGTCAACCAAGAGCTCAGGAGAAAGGTACAAACCTCAGGTCATTTCTGGGAAGGCCATCCTTTCTGGTGATTGGTCTCTTCCCAAAATGCCCATAGCAGTGATATTAGGGCCAGTAGTGTTTTTGTTAAAGAAAAAAAATCTTCTAGAGCAGTGCATAGTAGCCCACAGCCTCGGCTCAAAGTACCTTCTGTAATTTAATACAAGTTGTAACAAACAGGTGTTACATAGAAAGGGAGGGAGCAGCAGAGATAATAGAGCGGCCCTTTGGATACTTAGATCTTGAGCTTCATGACTGTGAATCCTTCAGGCTGGGATTTTCAAACAGCCTTAGGTAGTTGGACTTACAAAAGGATGGACTGAAAAAAAAAGGCATAACCCCATTTTCCCTTTTAGTATTTTACAATATCCATAACCTTTTGAGCCCTCTGCTCATATTCATGACTACTTACCCCAACCAGGAGTAATGTTATATGCTGCAAAAAGAAGCCTGCTTGTTTTTAAGACATGTGGTTGTGTTTCAAAATAGCATAAAATCTTCTTGGTTGCTGATAGAGAAAGGCCACAGTCAAACAAAAAGACTGATGGATTGGAACTCAAAGGGAAAACCGGCCTTTAGGGATACCGAACAATGTTCACACAGCACTCAGTTATGAAGCCTTCATTATGTACCAATTTAAGTTTATACATACCAAATGTTCTTGAGTCAGCAAAACAAGAGGGACTGCCTCATTCCAGAATATCTTTTTTCCACCCTTACGATGGATTTTTTAAAATAAAGGATCATCAATAACCATGACAGGGTTCCCTCAGAGGATGGGCATCCCAGCATGCCATGAAGTTGTCTCTCCCGAGAAGAATTTCCACAGGCTTGAAGGAAATCATAAACTATTTAGGAGGAATGAGATTCACAAAGCCCTCCCAGCCAGCTGCGTCACTGCTTGTGAGCAGGTCCTGGAGGACAGCTAAAGGCACTAGACCCCATCAAGGAAAGTCAACAGCCAAGAACCTTGCCCAGTTGTGAACAGATGGGAAAGAGAGAAGACGAAAGAGAAGAGTGAGGAAGTTCAAATCTCCTCATGCTCTCTAAACATTGGCTTTGGGAATATACACTATGTACATGTATTGCTAACAGTATAACAGTACTTGTGTCCAAAGCTTACAGAGGCAGTCACCAAATAAATTGAATGCGATTTTAAGAAAATTACAAACTTCCAGCCCTGAGGAGCCTTTGCCGGGGAGCTGGACCAGTTGAGGATGGTTAACACCTTTTACAGATACTGCTGTGCTTCATTAGATATTGCACCACACCATCATCAGTCACAGATGCTAAAGTTTGTCCAAGGCCTTGATGAGGAGGTACAACAACAGAGCTGATCTCGGCTGGGGCTAGCTTTAAAGACTGACCCCTTTGCTGAATACTCAGGAATCATTTTGTATCAGAACAAGAGTCTGGCAGTGGCAACTCTCCCCACCATTCAGACACTTACCCCACCCCTTGGATTAGAGATGTGCCCACCTCTGTCTACAGCTGATCTCTCCACTCACTTTAGCAGGAGCAGCTCACTGATAAGATAATCAAACCAAATGGTTTGTATTAGATGGCAGCTTAGTTCATCTTTTAAAGAAAGCAATTCAGTTAGGCACAAAAGTAGCATCCAAACCAGCAGTCTGTTTTTCAAGAACTACTAAGCACCAGGTATACGCCCTGTATAGTTCCAGCATATAGATATATAAATAAATTAGTTAATTTAAAAATATATATATGCACACATATCCCATCTACATACTGTTTAATTTCAGGAGATCACTCCTTGCTTTTGTAAAACAGGTCCCTTGGGTACCTAAGAATATATTTGGGAAACTGACTTCAGGCTTTTTATTTTTTTCCTTTTTTTTCTCTTCTTTTTTTTTTTTTTTTTTTTTTTTTATTAATCTTGGCCATAAATTCTATCATGAATAAGTCAAAACCCCATCTGCTCTAAATTTACACTTGATTTCATGCACAAATAGGGTTCACACATGTAAGTCCTGTCATTTGTGTGTTCCCAGAGGCAGTGCATAAATTATCTATGCACCAAACAAGAGGTCGGTCAGCTTTACCTCGTGTGCTGCTGAGTAAGTGCACATCAAAGGGCATATTGTGCTCCTGGAATGAGAATGAGGAGTCCTGACATGGGTCTCCAACTCCACAGAGAAATGCTGCTTTCCTTGGACACAAAGAAAGCCCCTAAAACCGTTTTTTAAAGTCTGCCAGAATTATTCAGCCAATGGAAAGTTCAGAAGGAGCCAGGGTATGGGTTAGCACTAACAGCTAAACAGTAGATCTCACAAAGTTGTTTGAAACCTGGTTTTGGTCTTAGAACAGGCAGTAGTTAGAAATAATGCCCATTTTATGACAGAGGTGTGGGAAGCTTAATGTGAAGTTATAATGCTTCTCTGTGGTCAGTATAAAAGGAGGTAAGACACATTCAAAATCTGTTAGATGGAGACTATCAAGCTCATGTGAAAATCACAGGGTAAATGCAGATCATACAATGTGAAGTTAAATACGGAATGCTCCTGCAAAAATGTGCTATCTGCAAAAGGGTGTTCAGCAGCACAGGGCGTGCCATGTCACTCCTTCAGACCCTTTCCTAGGTGAATGTTGGAAGACAAGTCCTTTGGAAAATTTGACATCTCGCTTTGGCTATTTTATGCTCTGGTCATAATCTGTACAAAAAGCAGGGTCTTAGTGAGAATTGAGGAAGGAAAAACACTGACTCTGAGTGGATCTTTCCCAGATAGATAAATTAAAAACATAGTAAAACACAATAACTACCACAGTTTGTAAATTAAGGGAGTAACTGGTGCATAGTGAGGCACTGATGTATAGCCTGGAGGAGTAACAACTTCATCGAAACTACAAACAATTCATTTAAAAAAAAATACTTTGAAGAAAAAAAATTGTCTCCAGACCAGCTTGTGAATAAAGCACACCAAAAAGCAACTCTAATACTCCATTAGCAGCACAAAAATGGAACTACCCCCTAAGTCTGGCATAAAATTTAATTACTTTTTGTTAGAAATACAGCTGTTTTGACATCTCAAGCTAACTGCTCTAGTGCTGCCTGGACAATACTCAGCACCAAAAAATACAGTGCCCTTCACAGGCATCTGAAGTTATTTGAATGGAGCTCAGGCCAGGCTCTGCTCCAAGCCCTGCGGCACTGACAAAGGCCATCAACCCACACCACACTTCTGCTGCCTGAACTGAGCCATCCTGACCAGAGGCAGCACCTCCAAAGAGAGACATCTGTCAGAGTCATCTGGCTGTCTCTGAGTGGTGACACCCTGTGAAGTGCACCTCATGTCATCTGGCCAGTTGGGCCATGGGAAGAGGGAATGAGTTTTGTTTGTCTTAATTTCATCCATCTTTCCATCCCCAAGGCCAAAGCCATCACCTTTAAGCCAGTCTAGCAGGATCCCTCTGGTGACCTGATGAGAATGGGAGTCACAGGTTCAGAAAATGTGCAAGCAACAGAGCGACAGATTCACTAGTTTAAAGTGGAGGGAAAAAAGAGTCCAACATCTCTTCCTCCAAAATCAGGCCACAGCCATTTGTGTTAAAGCAGTAGTGAGATTCCCAAAGTGGTCATGAGAGGCTAGGCACAGCCCTAAAGGCCTCCAAGAAGATTTCAGTTTCTGGATGTCTTTTTTGGAAGTAGTTTTTTATTTCCCTGATTCACAGATGTTCCTTTCTTCCAAAATCCTGAGGGATTTTATTTTCCTTTTTTCCCCCTTTTCCTCAAGGATAACAAACAGTCCCATTTGCAGCTTCCTGTTACATTTCATGCTTGTTACTTCTAAAAGATACAGAAAAACTGTCTTCAAGTCTTACTCAAGATTTGAACAAAGTTTCAACTGCTTTAAAAAACAAACTAAACTTACTTCACATTAAGAGTCAGACTGGTGATTATTTAACATTAAGTGTCTTGCTTCCTTTATGAGCAGAATTTTATGAGAGCTAGTTTAACAACCACATGGGTACAAGTATGGAAGTCCATAAAGAAAAAGAGATTTTACAGAGGCAAATGTATGCCCAGGTATGGTTTTTAGATGTTCAAGTGATACACAGATGTAACATATATATGTAGAGGTACAGTCAAAATCTACATCTCAGTCTTACTCAGATATTAAAATCAGAGACTAATAGGCAGAACTTGGCGAGACATCTTCTGGAGTTCAAGTAAGGAAGACTTTTGACAAAGAATGCTCCAGTAAAAATATGTCTTAAGACTTTTTTTTTTTCTCTACTTCTTCAGTCAAAATACCAAATTCAATCAAAAATAGCAAATAATTTTTTAATCACTTCCCTGACTTTGTAATACACTGCTAGCTTACACTGTCTGTATGCTCGGAGCTCCATGTAAAAAATGATTAATTCCTCAATCATTAAGAAAACATGCAGTACCAGCATTAGCTTGTAACTTTTCAAATCTTGGCAGAGCTTGCATTCAACCTCTCAGCTTCCACTCAACTTTCTTGTCTTGTTTTTAAGTTTGTTACTTTTAAGCACAACTAAAGGAATTCACTCTCCCTCCTCCCCTCCTCAAAACCAGACTTTTGCATCAATCAGTCTCACTGGCACCTTCACTGCTAGGCTTCATATATTTCTAAGCTGTGATTGCAGATAAGTTCTTTAAAACAAAAACTTTAAAAATCCAAGTTTAACAGCATCTGAAGGTTAAATACTGTGCAAAGCGAGAGAAGACAGTGACAGGAGAGCACTCAATCACCATATAGTTTCTGATCCCAATGAAAGCATCCTTTGAGAGTCTGCCTAGTTGTTGTCTAGCTTATATGATACAGTGCAGTGCCCATCAGCACTTCTGTTTGGAGGTTTGCTGCTTAGAAATCACCAGCAGGCTCATTACTCATAAATCAGAAGAAGGCTTTCAACCAGGCCTGGGAATCTGGAGACACTGCATGGAGAGGGAGCTCTGTCTGCTCCATGAGTTTCAGGCCATGGTGGGGGTTAGCTTGGCTTCCTACCCCGGTGCATTCAATCAAGTGAATTGCACAATCATGCTGCTTGGCTCTACTTAATGTAACGTTTCCTGAAATGTCATTCGTGAGCAGTACAAGTTATGGTTGTTGGAAGGGGTGCGGGGTGTCCACAGTTTATTAATGTAAAAGAAGGTATCTCAGGGAGAAGGGAAGACAGGAAGGTATTCTGACCGTTGATAGACTGAAAAGTGCCTATGTAATTATTGTGTACTTTTTGTCCCTGCAACACTGTGTGGGAAGGATCTCCTTGCAAGCTAGATAGGTTCCCACTGATTATAGTAGTCATGGGGTATCTTGTAGGCTGCAGTCTGATTTTGCAAATCTTGACCTTAGAATTTGCATCTAAGTGTTCTTCTTTGTTGATATTTAAATAAGTCCCACCTAAACTGAAAAACACCCAAGAGAAAAATACTTGGAGAAAGAATTCTTGTCCTCAGAGGCTCTGGAGATGCCTCATTCCATCTCCTCTGACAGGACATAGGTTGAACAAAATAGATTGCTTGAGGTTTGTCTTTCAATATGATTTCCAGAACAGGAATTTCTGCAGATGGACAAGATAGCATTAGTAATAATCCCCTCACAGGATCAGGACTTCAGACTCCAAAATTGTCTTTCAAAAGAGAAGGGTCAATGCAAATTGTGTTGGTCCATTTCGGATATGTATGTATAGATACAGTCTTTAAGTTGATCGGTACACACACCAATTTAATATGTAGTCTCTGTATTTCAACCACCTCCGAGGTTCCAAAAAACTGCTGAGGCCAAGGGGAGCTTTCCAGTGATATCAGTGTACTTTGCAGCAGGGCACTCACCTAAAAACCCAAAGGTAAGAAGCTTTCTTGTTCTTCTCTTATCTGCTGAGAGAGACAGGGTCCATTTTAGTGCTGGTGTAAACAGAGATGTATGTAGTTGAGGAGCATCAGTAATTTAAAGTATCGAATAACTGGCGTCCACCTGGGACGATTAGTGTATGAAATACACTAGTGATGTCTCCTGCCTCTCTCACCATGGAAATGCTGAATAAGCAAAAAGGTAGTAGGATGGGTAATAGCATATTCCACAGGGAGAATAAACACTATTACTAATTCAAATCCCTCATTTGTGTTAAGAGAGGAAAAGGTGGTTCATCCCAACTCTTCTCTACTTCAGTATAAAGCAGCTGCTTTTTAGTCATCAGGGACCTTGTGTCACTGAAACAGAGACTGCTAGCTGGATTACCAAGAAAACCTGCAAATTAATTAAGGTCCATACAGCCAAAAATAATAGCACTTAAAAGTTGTTTGGCCTATATCTGTTGAGAACAGACATTTCTCTGCTCTGGTAGCTGTGGAGAACTAGAACCTCAAGGAAAAAGAATGCAATATATTGACTGATATCTGTGCATTTTGGAAAGTTCACTGGCTGCTCTTTATACTCTTCACGTTTCTGCCTTTCAGTCTGTACTTCTACAAGATCCTCCTGTAGAATAAGATTCAGTAATCTGTGTTATTAGGACCACATCCACGTTGCTGTTAGCAACCAGCATTGAGGCAAACACATTTCTACTTTAGAATAGCATAAAAAAAAACTGCAGTAAAATCATGGAAATTACTAGTAGTCAGTAAAAAATGAGAAATAATTTGGTACCACAATATGTTTCTATTTCTGTATTTCCAGCCACACAGTTTTTCAGTAGGTAGTGGGAATGTGCTGTCTTCTTCTTACCATTTGCCATCATCACAGCATCACCACAAAATCTGTGAACATGAACAAAACAACCTGTGTGTTGTACGCCCTGTTGATAAGGTTAAGAAGTGCCCTCAGAGGATGACAAAAGTCAAATGCCGGGTATTTGCTCAAATGCTGTACCTCTAGACTAATTTTAAGTCTATGTGGCCAGTAATCTACCATGTTTCAAAAGGGTTCTGCTAGAAAAGCAGGGGTATTAGTAGATATTTTTCTGTAAATTTTACAGAACTGGGACTGTGACTTTGTTTATTTAAAACAAAAGGCTTTGACTCTGACTCAGTTTCTGAGAATCATCAGTGAAACAACTGACAGAAGTAAAATGTTATTTTACTGACAATATTTCTAGAAGAATAAAAAGAGGCTGTGCTGTTTTGGGCTGGGATAGAGTAAATATTTCTCATAGTACTTGGTATGTGGAAATGGTTAGGGTTAGAGTTAGGGTTTAGGGTTAGGGTCAGGGTTAGGGTTTAGGGTCAGAGTTAGGGTTAGGGTGAGGGTTAGAGTTAGGGATAGGGATACGGTTAAGTTAAGGGTTAGGGTGAGGGTTAGGGTTAAGTTAGGGTTAGGGATAGGGTTAGAGTTAGGGTTAGGGTTAGGGTTAGGGTTAGGGTTAGAGTTAGGGTTAGGGTTAGGGTTAGAGTTAGGGTTAGGGTTAGAGTTAGGGTTAGGGTTAGGGTAAGGGTTAGGGTAAGGGTTAGGTTTAGGGTTAGGGTTAGGGTTAGAGTTAGGGTTAGGGTTAGGGTAAGGGTTAGGGTAAGGGTTAGGTTTAGGGTTAGGGCTGGATTAGGCTTAGGGTTAGGGTTTGGCTTAGGATTGGGTTTAGGGTTAGCATTAGGGTTAGGCTTAGGCTCAGGGTTAGAGTTTGGGCTATGTTTTGGGATAGGGTTGGGGTTAGGGTTAGGGTTAGGGTTAGGGTTAGGGTTAGGGTTAGGTTTAGGCTTAGGCTCAGGCTTAGCCTGAGATTTAGAATTAGGCTTATGGTTTAACCTTCGTGTTAGGCTTAGTGTTAGGGTTAGGGTTAGGTTTAGGGTTAGGGTTAGGGTTTGGCTTAGGGTTAGGGTTAGGTTAGGGGTAGGGTTAGCCTTAGGGTTAGGGTTAGGGTTAGGGTTAGGTTTAGGGTTAGGGTTAGGGTTAGGGTTAGGGTTTGGCTTAGGGTTAGGGTTAGGGTTAGGGTTAGGGTTAGGGTTAGGGTTAAGTGTTAGGGTTAGGGTTAGGCCTGGGTTATGTTTAGGCTCAGGGTTAGGGTTAGGGTTAGGCTTGGTTTAGGCTTAGGGTTAGGGTTAGGCTTAGGGTTAGGGTTCGTTTAGGTTTAGGGTTAGGCTTAGGGTTAGGGTTTATCTCCTGTCCTATTAGGAAATATCTAATTTGAAATGCCCATATGCTGAGAGAATGAAATACCAGCATTCCAATGGAATGTTTTTCTTCATATGGACAGTGTTTCAGTGTTCGTGGCCTCTGCAGAAGATCGGGCCATATTTTTTTGGCATACAATTGGTCAGCTGCCACCAGAGCTTGAAACAATAGCAAATTACTATATATTATGTATGGTAAAACAGTTTTTAGCCAAACACTGACTTATTCACATGAAAATTTAGCTTAGAAGCACTTTTGCGTTCATTCTTTTGCCAGTAATGTTTGACACAAGATAAAATGTTACTAAAAATCATTTTAATGGCAAATAGAAAAACTCGCAAAATTATACACAAGTGAATCTGGGTACAAACTTTTGCCACTATGAATTTTTATTAATCTTAAAAGATTTAATAAACATAATAACACAGAGAAAGAAATCACCTTGCCCCTCAATGTAAATACTTAAATTAAGTAACAGGATCATCAGTGAGTTTAACTCTTATTTTGAATTATTTTGTGAAGTCTTAGAAATCATATTAAAATAATGGACTTAGGAAAATGCTCATATTTGAATCCAAAATCAAATTTAAATTCAAGTATTTTCACAGCTATGAGTTGCCATTCATTTCTAATAATACTATCTTCTTTTCTTCTCCTTTTATGAATACTACAAAAAATGAGTATGAAATTTTAACATACCACTGGCAAACAAGGGATATTAACTATCAAATAAAATTCGTGGTTCAAAAGTCATGTTTTCTTTTGTATTTTTTACACCCCTTCTACCAGGCTAACTTATGTAATCAACAGACATTGATTGCGTGCAAAGTTTCACTACTGAATGGGGACCATTCATTGTTGGAAAACTACCTATTAAGGAGGCAGATTCATGAAAAATTTCATAAATAATTTCAAATTTCCTAGAAGGGAGATGTCAATCTTAACAAACAGGTTTTCTCAAGTTGCTTGCCCAGATACATATGGGGTATTTCAGAAAATGACAACTGAGCACTGTCGTTCCCCTATCACATTTCTTATTGCCTTTTTTTTGCTTTGATTATCAAGAAAACAGAGCTCTCCACTGCAAAAGATACAGTGGCTGATGGAGCCCAGCAGGGCACAGTCCTGTTGTACAAGATGTAAAAGATATCAACCTTCCCACAGAAGGATCTTGACTTCAATTCCCAGACACTTCATGGAAGAAGAATTCACTCCACATCTTCATAGAAACAGAAATATGTTTATTTTGCTTCATTTCTTACAAACTGGTAATTCAATAAAATTCCATCTGTACACAGAATTTGATGCAATTCACCAGAAATCCACTGAGTGCACCAAAGAAAGGCAAGTAGCTGTAAAGTGCATTAAATTTCAAAGTAATGGCTACATGCACTAAACCCAGACCTTCACCAGCAGAGCTCCACTGATGACAATAATTGTTTCAGTTTTAAATGAAGATCAGAACCAGACCTGGGTTGATTTAATTCTTCAGCGTGCTATTCAGTCCTAAAGTGGGTAACTGTGAGCAAGAGGCAAGGTAGACAAAGGGGGCCAAATCAGCTCCCTGTGAAAGTTGTGATAATAAATGTTATCAACCGCAATGGTGAAAGGGTTAATATTTTGCTGCTCATATACTATCAATAATTTTATTAACTTGTTTTCATTCCTTTCTAATGTTTTTGTTCATTTTCAGATTCCATTTTTAATATTTTAAATTCAGTTTTAATATTCTCCACAGGAATTTAAAAACAATCCTCTCTTTCAAACTTAATTGTAGCATTTGTTATGCCATAAAAATACATTTTACATTTTCAGAGCCAATTTTGTAAAGGAATTGGATAATAAATGAAAAATAAGAACAACCAGACCCTTACTAACTTTTTAGTCATCAAAGTGACCTAACGTTTTAGAAAGGACAATAACTTTTCCAATAAAGTTCCAGAATAGTGATTATAATTATAGTCCACCAAAACAAATGTAGAAAATGATGCTGTCTTTCTTGGACAGTAGGATGGAAATTTGCAATTACTTACATTTTCTCCAAGCAGCATAAATTACCAGTGTTTCTGCCCCAAAAGGAACTGTGCCCCCTCCCTCTGTAAGGAACACAAACAACCATCTAAGCATTCATAAGACTGACCCCTCACCAGCACTGCCAGTCAGTCCCCCTGCAATGAACCCCCTTCTCCTGAGCAAGTGGATGAGGCACTGGTCAGTACTCTGGGCACTACCCTGGGCTCAGCCCAGGATAGTGCTGGTCAATCCAAACCCCCTACCCATTTCTGCTATTGGAATAAGGCCCCATAAAAGCTCAGGAGATGCCACCAGCTCAGCTGTCAGCAGCGCTTTAGCAGCATCACCGTACCAAGCACAAAGGGGAGCCTTCACACAGTTTCCCCGGTGCCAGCTCAGGATAAGAGGAGATGCCCAAAGTGATGTAGAGCCTCCTCCACCACTTTCCTTGTCACAAAAATTCCCCATGCAGGGGCTTGGCCTGAGCCAGGGTGCCTCAGAGAGCTGAGGCGTGGCCGGGCTCTCAGTGCCTGGGGAACCCAGGCAGCCGATACTGCGGGATATCCATGCTCCTTCCCAAGCATAGATATCAGCAGAGTGGTCCCACACCCTTGGGAATTCCCACACCAATTAGTACAGTTTATTGTGATGGGTTTGGCCCTAGCTGGGGTCAGGAGAGCCTCATCTGGAGCAGAACAGAGCAGCCCTGCCTGGCAGTGGCTGTACCTGCAGAATGGCCACAAGCGATACCAGAGAACATGCTGCTGTGCGGTTAAGTCCAGGCCTTAACACTATACAAAGTACCACTTTTGCACTTCACACCACTTTACAACTTATTCAGACTTGCTAATCCATCATCCCAATCACCTAAAGCTCTATCCCTAATTTTAAAAATCCAGGTGAAATCTGGAGAGCAAGAGACTTGAGCCCCCAAATTATTTGTAACACCTCACAACCAAACATAAGTGGGTACTCTGACAAAGTGTTGACTAAACTTTTCCTGTCACCCGATCAACTGGAAATCTCCCAGTACAAAATATCTTCTGTCTGAGTAAGAGTTGTTTTTCAGTCCTCTCAAGCAGTCCATGAGGACTGGACTTCAACCTGGTTTCTCATCCCAGTTCTCATCACTCATGCTGCCATTGCAGTTCAGGAGGAGACTTTAAATGCATGCTAACCCTTAATCATGCCAGCAGAGCCTTTGAAGTCACAGAGGACTTAATTTTAAACACTTCTCTCCCACAGTTCTAAAATAGCCACTGATACAATAAGCAATGAATGACCACTGTGTTTTTTGAGCAGCACCGAGTACAGGGGTCGTGTCTCAGACAACACAAACTTTGGAGAAGTTTGTTTTCAATGGGAGAAAGAGCACTAGCAAGAGCACTGCCCTGACTGCACTGAGCAGGACTTTGTTTTTTAAGATCAAGTAAATACAATTAATTTCTTTCTTTGAAAAAAAAAAAACCAAAAAAACCAGCAGTTGTCCATGTGCTTTCCTTTTTATACTTAGGTATAGTAGGTTGAAAACCAAGAGACAAAAAAGGACAGGTGACAACAATCTCAGTCCAGGACTATTGTGTTGGGCTCAGCTCTGCTGCCCCAGCCACAACACTTGGAGGAAGTGCCACACAAACAGAGGAAGCAGGATTCGGGCTGAGAAGGATTTAGTAACTGCATTACTATGCTCTCAGCACTGATGCCTGTAAAAGATAAAACCTGGGAAAAGACCTCGGGTTCCTACTCCTTATTGTTGCTGCCTGGGATTTAACTTGTATGTCTGAACTATGTACATATTTCACTGATTTAGGTGGGGCACCATGAACATATTTATATGGGCTGAGACAGTGACAGGACTGCTGATGTTTACAGTAACAGGTTAGAGAGGCTTTGCCAAAGCATTCTTAGTTTTTAAAAGGATTGGTCCGACCCAGCCCCCTTCCCCCTCTCCATTGTTATTTTGTCTGCTGGATTTACGGAAGAAGGAAATGGTAAATTACAAGAAAAAAATAGCATTTATCTTGCCAGGACGTGTTGCTTTGAACTTGGATGATATTAACATATCAATCAGATTCAATGATATGTTAAACAAGGTTGTCCCTGGTTTATGGTTCACCAAAGCTGGGAGTTGAACCATAGCTTTGTCTGCAAGGTGGGTAGGGAGCTTAACTCCACCCATCCAAGTCCTTCACATGGACACACAGCACTGACACTGGGCACAGGGCACCATTTATTTCATCTGAGTTATGTTGACCCAAAATAAAATCTGGTTTACAATTTAATTGGGACTGAAAATTTGCCCAAATGAGGCAGTTACATAGCCACAAATACAGTGACTATGGCTGAAAATCCTTGTAGGATAAAAACACAGAACATAATAAAATGTTCTGGGAATAAACTGGGAATATAATGACAGGCTACAATCACTCTGTTTAGAGTAGTCGTGTAAGAGGAAATATTTTTGGATGACATTTCCAGTTCCCAATCAGAGCTTGGCCAATTAGATGGAAAATTAATTCAGAAAGGAAACATTAATTAGGTCTTGATACAGATGCTAATTCCAACATTTCATGAGGCTACAACAATTCATCTCTCCCCTCCACCATTTCCTTACTATGGAATATTCATTATTTTACAATAACTCTTCAGGCTGAGGACAGCTTAATTTAACTACATTGCTTCCTTTGGGGATGACTAAGGACTTGCTATTTAAGTGTTATATGGCAGTACTGAACTGGATGCTGATTTGAACTGGACTGAATTGGATTTACCATACAAAGAGGTGTGCCGTGCACCAACAAACTGGCTACATGGAATTCAGAATGGGTGAAAGAGTGAATAAATTAAGTCATTCATACAATTAATAGACTAAAGGAAGAAGTCTTACCCTCTCCCTTCTTGCCTCTTCAAGGAAAGAACACACACAGAAATGAAGAAATACATATAAACAATATCTAATCTTGCTTGTTACTGCTTTTCCTCCCACATGTAAGACAAGAGTGAAAACAGATCTCACTAAGTAAATGCTATAAAACCAAATAAATAATTTAATAAACTGTAAAAATTCCACCAAGCAAATTAATCCTCAGGGTTTTAAATAAATACAGACAGTTTAATTCAAAAGTACTTTTTTTTTTCTCAAGGAATTGTAAACCAAGAGCTATAGCAAAATATTGATGTAACCACAACCATAGCATCTACTAAAAATAAGTTGCACACACTTTATTGTTTGGAAAATTAAATCAGCCCTTGGAAAGGTATTTTTACTTACTATGTTTACAAGTAGTAAAACTTTACAGTTAATCAGCAGACAGACATCACAAATGCATTTTGAATATTCAGACTTACTATCCACACTTTCCTAATTAACTTTTACATTCATGAAGTATTACAAACTAATAGAAAAAGAGCTGCAGTTAAAAAATAAAAATGCTGTAAGTTCAAAGCCCAGGATCATAGCACAGTAATAATTCTTTGGAAGTGAAGAGAGGGAAAAAGCCCAAATATTCTGATTTAAGAAAACAACTAGCTACAGAAAATGAAGTCCAGTTTCCTGTGGCTTTATGTCTTGTGGTTGAATTATTTTGTGCCTAATAAGATGCAAACTCTGATTGAAACTTTTCCTGAGTTTGAGGCATCTATCAGCTCCTTTTCTCTCCCATGGAGATTTTTTGATGTCCAGTAATGTTTGGCTCATAATAAAGTCTTTCCCTCATCAGAAAAATAAGTCAGACCCCTCAATTCTGCTCAGATACTAATTTTCATTAAACACAGAAGAAATTATTTTCAACTTTTGTACATCAAATAAACAGAAATTCGTCAGCAAATTCAAGGGCTGCACTAGGAGAGGCTCAGATTAGATATTAAAATAAATTTTCTCCACAAGAGCAGTTAGGCACTGGAATACACTGTCCAGGAAGGTGGCAGCTACCAGCTCCAGAAGTGTTCAAAAGGCATCTGGATGTGGCCCCTGGGGATATGGTTTAGGGTTGATTATAGTGGTACCGCCTTGATGGTTGGACTAGATGAACTTGAGGATCTCTTCCAACCTTGACAATTCTGTGATTCTGCAAGATTCAAAAGTTACAGAGGTCTGAAAAAGAGGCACCTGAGCAGAGTGACAACAATATGCATTTCTTTATGAAGTAGATTGAAAGTGAAAGTAATCTGAGTGCACTTGCTTTTGTTTCAGATCAAGTTTTCTCTCTCTAAATACCGAGCTTTTCCTCATATGCCAATTTTATATAAACAAGGTGCATGTTCTTTTTGTAAGTAAGAAAAACAGTAGTAATAGTGGGGGAAAGAAATCCAGCAGAGGTACATCAAGAGAGGAGAGTAAAATATCTGTGAAACTGCTACTCAGTACAGGTAATTCTGGTAATGAGGCTAAGAAAACATTTTTTAGAACATATTCTTATGTGCTTTAATACCATCAAAAATCAGGGCTCAAATAAGTAAATCTTAACTCTGTACTCTTCTGTACTCTTTTGTGCTTAAAGTAAACTCTCTTCAAGTGGAGAACAAGGTTTCTAGGGCAAGGCCGAAAAGGATAAAAGGAGGACATATCTTCTGCTTCAGCCTTTGCTTATCTCTGTATTCAAATCATCACTTTAGCATTTCTGACTCGGAAAAAAAAATTCTCCTTACTCTGCTTTCGCCTAAAATGCAGTTACATCCTTTACTGAGAAAAGCATGCCGTAGGATGAATGGCTATATTCAATTTTGAAAGTGGTTTCATAAAACATCTCTTGAGAAGGGGTAAAGGCTGTACAGCCAAACCTTGCCAGCAGCTCCTCTGCTATTGCAGGGCAGCAGTGGCACTGCCCGTCCTGCTCTCCTCTGTGCCAGATCACCCAGAGGGGATCAATTTACAATTTACAATTCCAGAGGGAATATCAATTTACTGTTAAGTGTGGATGAGGCCTCAAAGACCTTTTCTGACAAGTCAAAGCAACACCAGGATCTTATTTGGCTACTCAAAAAAATAATTTAGTGTATGCTTTTAAAACTAAAGTCATCTGAAGAATTTAAAGATGTATTTCATCTGGTGAGACAAATTTTACAACAGGGAAGGATTAGCAAACTTGTAAGAATATCTCTTTGTCACAAAAATTTCCACTCTTGTCTAAGTCTAACAGATTTCAGCTATGTTCCCCCAGAAAAAGAACCAGAGGTCATGCATATTGCATCTATGGTTTACCTCAGACAGTAAAGCAAATTATTCTTTGAATCCCTCTCTTCACTTTTTCCTAGGGAGATAATTCCTTCTGGGACTGTTGACTCATGGCATCTGGCTGGGATCTAGGGATATATTTGAAAGTCCTTTATATGAATCCTTAAGTCAGAATTAGCTAACACAAGGATGCAGAAGTAACCCACCAGATACAAAAAAAGCTTTAGTCATCATCTCAACTCTGTTGACAACACTTTTCCATCCAACTGTTTTTGAGAAGAAGGAATCTGATGAGTTAAGGCACAAGTTTGAGACCCAAGGTGCCAAAATTGTACTCTGTTCCTGAGTATGAGAAGTATACACAGGAATATACATTTAGGCATACAAGTCTTCTCTCTGATGAATCTCAGGCAGCACTTGGGTCTTCATTCGAGAACCTCTGAAACACATCTGTTATGGCATTTGATCCTTCCTGAGGCGACTACATCTGGTACTTTCAGCAGGGAATACCATCTACTTAAAACTACTTGGCCTCAGTGTCCCAGAAAGGTCATGGATAAAATTTAAATCCTTAACATACTTTTTGTTGAGGTTTTGAAACCAGTTGGAAATGAGCACCTGAAGGACTGTGCTTTTCAAATGCCGTCTGCAAAGAACCAGCAAGTACCAGCAACAACCTCCATAGTTTTTGATAGCTCTCATCTGACTGGAAGCCACTTCTTGATCCACCTGGACTACCTAAACCATGAGAAGAATCAGCCAGCACAGATTTTCCATGTAATTTACCCAAGCTTTTAATTACCAGCCAAACCAAACAGCAGAGGGTTCAGGAAACACATAATCCACTAGGGAATTCACCACCTGCCGGGTTCAAAAAGCACACATAAAACCACGTTGTTTTATAGGCTTCAACAAGAGAAGGAGGATGAAAAATAGTAAGCATTTTATTGCTTTTCTTTCAGAAAATCTCTTTTTCCAGAAAATTTCTCTTGCAGCTGGATTTTAACCTAACTACTATAGCAAACTGAAACTTTTCAGTGGCCGAGACTGTAACTTTGGGTCCATCCTCTGCATTTTACCAGATATAAGACTAATAGAAGCTTGATTTTTTTTTTTTTTTTTTTCCTGAGAATATAATGCATACTGTGCAATTAAGGGCTCTGTGGGGGAAAAATATGTAAATGTCATGAACACGGAAGAGACAATGTAACAGAGACAACTTATTTCTGATATTTTGTTACTTTGTAGTGCTTGACTTGCAAGCTGAATAATGTAGGTTTTACATGCAATTCCATTAAAGAAAAAAATTGACGGACAGAGAACTGGAAAACTTCATGAGTAGTCATCAGGTCCCAAAAGCTTAGATCCACAGCACAGCCTACGATTGTCCTAATCTACTTGAGCATTTGGTGACACAGTAGAAGGCTATTGTCTATGCTCAGCCATGGGAGGGAGATGAGACAGAACTTTAATGAGTATATTTCAAAGCTATTTGTTAGACAGCAAATGAAAGATGAAAGTTGGGAAAGCACAGTTTCAATCACAGAAGAAAAATGTATTTTCTTTTTGGAAAACTCTGCTGCTCTTATTCTCCCTGGCTTCTTTCTCCATCCCCACATCTGTTCCCACTTACTCTGCGCCCATTTTCTCACTGGGAAGCATCAGACAATCTTTACTGCAGGCACAAATATCTGTTCCAAGTGTCTTCGAGGGAATACATTCTTAGTCATGCTTCTACTCTACTGGGTGTCCTTACTTTACATGCAAGTCTGGGTCCACATATGTCCCAGACTTCGACTCAGCAAAATACTTATGCAGAGATCTCACAGTACAGATGTGCTTAATCCCCCAAATGTCTCGCACACATTTAATTTTGAGAATTCATTCCACTGAAGCTGGCAGAAGTGCAGTGTTTGCCACTGTCTTCTCCTAAACTTGAGACTTGCATATTGCACTTCGTTGTGACACTGACAGCCAAAAATGCATATTAATTATATAGCAAATGTAACATTTCTGATTTTAAAGAAATGTAAGTTGGCAAGAAATTTGGCTGCTATTTTCCCCACACTATCTCCAGATGAGTTAATAATTTTCTCCCTTATTTTGTAACACACTCAAAACTCAGAGCAAGACTTTACTTGTCTGACTTGTGACACTGCAGTGAATTCTCTTGTGTCCCTTGTGTGTCTCCCAGGAAGAACCAGCTCTCCTTCACTGACTTTCTCCCAGAGAAGGCTCCTTACCCTCAGCCCTCTAGGTGGCTCAGGTGTCCTTTACAGACAAAGCAGACCACAATCACTTTGATGAAAGGGGGAAAGATGCCCAAAAACACAACAACACCCTTATTTGCCTATTGGTTGTGGATAAATGATTCTGATCCATGGGAGGAATAGAGAACTGGCATGGATAGGGAAACAACATCATAAGGCCAACAGGTTGCTGTGCAAAATAATGACTTAATAGGCAATGCCTGCAAGCATTTGTTATTAAATAATTGCAATTAACCTGTTTCAATTACTAGAAAGATTTCCATTCAGTTAGAAATACAAGTGTTCAGCATGCAATGAAGCCACTAAACATAGAAAAGTATTGCTCAGAAAATCATAGCTCTGCAAGAAAAGAAAATTGTTGCCAGCTTTTTTTTTTTTTTTTTTTTTTTTTTTTTTTTTTTTTTCCCCACGGAGAAAAGCAGCTGATACAACAGGACAGGACATTTTCCACTCAGAAAACATGCATGCTCAGGCAGGCTGGAGGCCTGTGTAAAACAGGCAGCTGTAGAGAGATGAGTAAGTCACATCCATTCAGAGATAAAACAATTTTTTTTTTCATAGGATATTCTAATGTGGAGAATGCCAATCCTTCCCTCTCACTACCTCTTTGATGTTCATTTGCTTTAAAATTTTTCCCTGTGATGAACAACAGAGATTGCCAGCAAGTATTTGCAAGCTCAGCAGCAAAGCAGAAGGAACTGAAGACTTGCTGCTCCAAATGAATCCTTGAAAATTACTGTCTACAATAATTCTTTTCTGTTTGCTTCACTTAGTGAGTTATGGGATAAAGGGAAGCAAACAAAGTATGATGGCAACAGCTATAATAATAACAATAACAACTCATTACTGTTTGTAAAACCTCTGTTGGAGGCATGTAAGTGTGCAAAGTATCACTCTCAAAGGGATACTGAAGAAGGTATATTTATTTCCTCACAGGCTGCTTCTTTTTACTAATACATTTTGGGTTTTGATAGCATCACTGATTTTTGATAGCAAATTTCAATGCCGTAAAAATTACCACAAGAACAGTGAAAAGTGTACCTAAAGCAGTACACTCTCCATGATGCTTTGGGAGGAGTGCAAGAACAGAGTTAGAATACTGGATGGTGGTAATATTTCCTCCAGACCGACTCCCCATCACAAACCATCACCTATGTTGCACATTATGAACACAGAGAGCATAACCTACTCCTTCAGAAATCAGCCATTCTGGGAGCTCCCCTTGCCTGAGATGTCACTTGCCCGAAGCAGGAGGGTGGGTGGCGGCACTAGGTGGCACTGAAAGCCCTGCGGTTAAGGCAATTTTAGTGTTATTTTGGGCTTTAAGCGCCATCTGGCGTTATTGTCGGCTTTTTCTAAAAAAGTCTGGTTATGAGACCCTGACACTGGCCTGGCCACCTCCACTTTTCATGTTTTACAATAAATATACATAGCTAGATATTAAAATACTGTACCATCCAGTTTTGCTGAACAGATTAGTATTTCCCCTCCTTTCCTGTAGTGCTTTTGGAAAGGAGTTCAATATGCAATGCACTTATCAATTCTGATTTTTAGCCAAAAACATTTAATCAGAGAAGTTTTGGCTTAAAGGCATGAATGTGCTGCCAGATGCACTCCTGCTTCTGATTGCAAGAGTGTTTCAATGCCTTTTCCTTCACAGTTTCTTGGCTTCTCCTCCTTTAGGCTTCCTCTTGAAAACACAATCAAACAGGTTAGACAAATCAGAGAGACTGCCATGGGAGGCAAGAGCACAAAGATCAAACAAACAAAATCACACATCCATTCTTCCAACTCCTGTCCACCCTTCCCCCCTCCCCACCCCTCCAAAAAAGAAACGCCAAACCAAAACAATAACAAAGGACTAGTCCTTCACAAAAATCCCCAAAGCCTGGAATGCATCTAATCATCAGTCAAGATGTTGCACATGAATGCCAACCACCTAGTAAGGATTTTCTTCTATGCAAGTTTGTTGCAAATCTTCTCATTCCTGTCTCCATTCTTTACTTGTTTGGCCTGGAATGCTTTAGTAACAAATAACAACTTATTTTATATCCCTAGCATATTCCTTCTGGATAGGAGAGTGTATTATATGTGTATGTAAAACTCTAGATTCTGCTTTGCCATTTCCTGGACAACATACAACCTGTGCTGAAAGCAGTGTGCAACAGGTACACACTGAGATTCCCAAAAGCAGGCATCTGTTTCACATTTTGAAAGACTCTTGCACTATTGTAAAGGCTGGGAGGGCAGGGGGAGGCTTCTTCTCAGTCTTGCTCACGTTGAGGCTAACAGAGAAAGTTCCTTTCCACTTCTTTAGGAGCATACAGTGGATTTTGTCTTTTGCTACTACCTTGTAAACTGGTGCTGTAGGAAGAAATTGCCGACACAGTGTGACAAGGAGAAACAGCTCTGGCTCCAGGAGCTGGTGGGTGACTGATGCTGGGCTAGCAGCTGACTAAGCCACTCCAGACCCTGGCTACAGACAGGGCAGGGGACACCACTGATTCCAACTTGAAAGGCAGAAGGGCTAACTTGTTCTTCCTGGGATTACCAATACTGGCACACCAAAGCCAAAACTCAGATTACCTTTGTATAACTTGCCAACAGTTCATTTACCCTGTTGTTATCCAACATCCCATCACTTGGGGGCAAGGATGGAGGGGGGTGGCAGGTAAACACCAGGGCATAGGGTGGGCACTTCTGCAAACTGCCAGACCAAGCAGGTTAGCCAGGGGAATTCAGAAAGGAGTGTGAAACAGTTGACCTACCTAAAAATGACTCCTCTCACAGACATAATGAAGACAGAATTTGCATTAGAAATTCATACAGCTGTTTGGAGAGGGGAATGTTGCCCTCAGGGACAAATCCACTCCCTAACACCCAGCCTTGGCGTCTCCCTCATGCCTGGCCAAGGTCCTCCCCCTCATGAGGAAGAATCCTGCCCCCGAGGCACCTAAGCAACAGTGGAGCAATCCTGAGGAGGCTGTTTTATTAAATTAAATGTCCTCGTGGGAGGATGCAATTCAGGGTTTTTTTTCTTTTTTTCTTTTTTTTTTTTTTTCCTCCCCTCAAATGAAGTTCCCTTCTCAGAGAAAAAAGTTTCATTTGGGAAAATGAATTCTGTGTGGTGTGATTCAAATTGAACGTTGTTTCTTTGCTCCTTTTTTCAAGTCAAGTTGCATAAAAAGTAATACATTTCCAAAATCAGATTGTCTCCTTCTTCAGGTCTGATTACTTACTCCAAGTTCATCATTAGGGTAGTGTTATATGGATCCATGCTTTAAGCAGGACTCTCCAGTGAAAACAATGAGTGTTCTGCCTTCTGCCTAAATTAATAACACAACATGTCCAGTAGAAAATGACTAAAAAAATAAATCAAGCCAAATTAGTTTCATTTAGGCTAAATGTGGGAGTTTTGCTTTGACGTAAGAACATAGACATTTGGTCTTGTTCTGTTCTAAAAAAAATTAATTTGAGAAACATATCCAAAATAATCAAGACAGACAAGCATTTTGTATATAAGTAACTAGAACTACATCCCTGAAATGCAAATCAGGATTCTTTGCAGCTTTAATATTTTCCATACAAAATACTCAGCATAACCTCTCAAATCCAATATTCATCTTCACTTTTTATAATCAGCTTTTTTTTTTTACTTTAGTCATTGTAACTCCTTAACAACACACTTCTTTTGCCTATTTTGTACTTTTCTGCTCATACTAGACCACAAAAATAAAACAATTTTGTAGAAGAAGCTTAGGAGGTCTGTACTTTTGTTAAGTATGTGCTTTACTTGGTGTATCTCCACCACAAATAAACAAAAGCAGGAGGTCACATCATTGTGCCCCTGTGTGGCTCCAGTAACAGGACTTTGAGCTATAGTCTACATAGCTGTGGCCATCACAATGGTCACTTTTAGACTGCATTTCAAGCTTGTGTCCCTCAAACTTGTTTAAGCTCAAACTTGTTTCATGTCCAAATAAATTCAATATTAACACCCAAAACCGAGCTTCAAACAGAGACTTGAGTCATACTATTCTTTAGCCCAGATTCAAACATGTTAGCATGCAGCAAAATTACACAAAGCATACAAGGCAGTGTAGGTGCCTTCTAAAAAGGCTGGTATCTGCAGCAAGGATAGGCAAGCTGCTGAACTGTACTTCAGGGCCAGAACTGCAGGCACACAGATGAGAAAATGAACTTTGTTTCACACAGCTTTCTGTCTTGTACTTTACCCACAACGGTAAGGGAGATGCAGCCTATGTGGCCCAAAATTTCCTGATTCTTCTTAGGAAAAAAACAATTTTAAAAGTAAGTTCTATTTTAACTTAATGGCCACCTCCACCTCTGCAAGACAGTCCCCATGGGAGATTCTTTTCACAGGACAGAAAAGACAATCAGGCTGTCAGAAGGGCTTTTCAGCTTGCCTTTGTTCATTTTATCTTTTCAGCTCTTGAAGGTGCCGAGCCAAGTGGCAACACCTGTTGTGAGAAGAGAGAGTGCATCAAAAACAGACCTTGTGAACTTCTCTTCCTACCAGTCTGCTCTCACTACCTGTGTTGCACTATCTTGTACTTATATTGTTTAGACATTTTACTTTTACCAGGGGATTTGTGTTGTTTTCATCTAATTATCTTCAAAACTTTCTGTATAGAACAACTTCACATAGAGCAACTTCACCCAGCTGAGAGAGAGAGGTATACAAATAAAATTTTCACTGCACTGTAGACTGGAAGAATGAAGAGAGGTCACACCTCATCTACTACCTATGCTGTACAAAGCTCTTATTCATGTAGGTATGGTCACTGATGTACAGTGGAACTTTAAATAATTTGTTAAGAAGAAAATTAGTATCAGAAAAGTAAACAAAATAACAAATTTCTTGACTGTTCAGCTTTACGGAGATCCACAATCTCTTTCTCATGCCTTCCTCCAAACATAAAAGGCACCTTAACATTCTTTGTCATGCAAAAATTCTCATTTGTGTGAAACTCCGGTGACTTGTCTCACTGGCCTTTTAGGGCATAAATACCTCTTCTAAAAAGAAGAAAAAGGTCAGATTCGTTAAAGAGTTCACTCTACTCATGACTACCAGGCTATTGCAATGTAATGACTCCAGGAGATAGGTCTTCAGTCCTAGTGTTAAGGAATGCGATTTGAGCCGTTGCCGGTACAGACATGTCACTGATGCTACTAAAACAAAACTTGAGCTAAAATTTGTTTCAAGTCTTTACTTGCTTGCAATGGAAAGTTTGCTGGCAGCTGTTGTCATCATTAGCCTTGTGGCGATGTTTTTTTTCTGAAGTGTCTTGTGTCTTATTGAAGCTTAACGCTTGTTAAGTTGGGAGGGGACTTTGGGTGATCTGCCAGCAGCAGACAATAAAGTGTTCTTTTCTCCTGTTGTAACAGAGTCGTAAGTTTTGGTTTATGGATAATGGCAGCTACACACAGTAAATTAAAATACACACAAAAAAGAGGAAAACATGAGGGCTTTTCTCTAAGTAGTCTATTTAGCCTATTACAGGCTCCCCTCGGGTTTTAAATACAACCATAAAAACACTCTAATTTTTCACCATTAACTATTTTCTTTTCTTACTAAGCTAAGAGCAGGCATTTTTATAGCAATGTCTCTCTCCAGGGACCCCAGCCTTACTTTGAGCTTTGAGCAGCATTACCATCACCTCCCTTTGCTGTGGGTCCCTAGACATGCAGGTAAAGGTGTGATCTGGAGAATACCCCTTTCCCCCTGCACAGCTCTCTGGGAAGGAGCTGAAATTCACCATCTGCTAGTATGCTGTCCTCTGGTTCTGCCTTCTCACTATGGATTGCTGGGATGGATGGTGGTCTAGCTTTTAAATATGGATCAACTACATCATCTTTATCCTTTCAACTATACAGGGCTGTATCTCAAAGCATGCCAGGAAGCCCAGGAAAGAACCACTGAAGGAAACCATGCAGTCCACAGCAGACTCTAGTACATTGGTTCTATGCAGTGAAGCCTCACATATAGCATAGGGAGGTCTGTCAGGGCCATGGGACCACTGCAGAACATCTGCTAATTTGTTCGTTAAAAACACCAAATGCACCAGAACCAATTAACTTCACCAGCTTCTGTGCAGAGGCCCTGTAATTCCTGCAAGCAGATGGAACTCTACAGAAACACACAGCAGTCTCAGATTGTTAGGTTCAAGTTTAGGTTCATTATTCTAAAACAGGTCCAGTGAAAGCTAATCAGATTAAGATAATTAAAAATCAACCAGGTACCTTCAGCAGAAAAAACAAGACTAGAAGTCCAAGCAAGGAGCAGCATGTTTTTGCCCACTGGTTGTGGTTTTCCTTGTTTGCTCAAGTTACCTGAGTCCTTGAAGTTACATGGAGCAAGCATGGCCAGGTACTGGCATTGTTTTAGCAGCCACTGATGAAACTAAAGTGTAGAGAAATCTCTAAGGTTTGTGTAATTTAACACAGAGCTCTGTGGGTAGGTCCTGGGCTGGTGACATAGGTTACAAAGGGAATTTGTTTCTTTACAGTAACTCCAGCTCCTCAGGGCAACCTTGGACTTGTCACTTCAACTCTCTGTGTCTTTTCTCCTCCTTCACATTACAGCCTCAATGATGATGCATTGCTGCCTTACCCTTTCCTGCCTCACCTCCTGGAACAGGAGCTCCTCGGGAAGCAAGTTACTGGCAGCTGCTTGCAGGAGCACAGCCTGGCACAGCAGGGCCACCGGCGCAGATGGTCATGTCTCCACCAGCAGCACGAGGGCGTGTGGCACTCCTGTGTCACCACAAGAGCACACACAGCAAGGTTCACTATCCCTGCCACAGTGCAGACAGAAAGACAGCAGGCAATAACCACCCTCTGCACACTTAATAATTTAAAGGAGGTAATTGCCATACATAACTTAAACCTTATGGGTAATTCAGGAAAAGTGGAATTAATTAACTATCTTGGCACTTGGTCTTGATTCCACTGCTAGGATGTATTATAAAACATATAAACATCATGGAAGTGTTGTTCTATTTGTCATGCTGTGTAACAAACTGGGGAAAATACTACTGAATAGGAAGCCAACATCTTTCCTCACACTCTGCCTTAAGAAATCACTCTTCCAGCACAGATCTGAGGCAACAGCATTCCTGCTATTAGCTGTCTTCCAGTTACACAGGAATATGAAGTACAGAAATAAAATTCCACTTGTATTACATCTGCCCTTCCTAAGCGGCCAGTGCATACACCTTGCTCAATTTAATTCTGGAATCTCAGACCCAGCCAGAAGCCAACTCAGTCTCCTCACTTGGCAGTCTTTTGCCAGGTTCTTTGCACTTACATCTTTTCCTAATTTTCTTTCAAGATGTTTGTGTGTCTTTTGATCTTTCTGAATGATAAAACAAGGTAACCTAACCAAAAAAAAAAAAAAAAAAAAAAAAAAAAAAAAAAAAAAAAAAAAAAGGAAATGAACAGAAAAGCCATTTAAGTATGTTTAAAAACAATCTCATTGGAATTTCTTTGGAAGGCTTGTAGTCTGATCTTGTAGAGGCAAACACCTCAGGTTGAGTCCTTTTTCTTGTTCTGACCCAAACATTTGCAAAAAATGGGGAGTATTATCTCTTTTTTTTCCTCATAGGATCTAGATTTCTTAAAAAGAATATTTCACACATCAGCTTTCACTTAGGTATTGAGATAGCTGGCTGCCCTGATGGAAGTGCAGAGACCCCAACTGAGCTGAGTGTCCCCTCAAAGTAAAAGTAAGGTAATGGCAGCTCAAAATTAGGCAACTGCCATGCTCTCAGTGGCAAAACTTTACAAAGAGTCAAGACTAAACAGCTGTGCCAAAAGAGATGTTATGTTCTTTTGCTTTTAAAGTGTCCCTAAAGCTCAGGTTTAGGGACCAGGGCTTTCCTCAGGTGCTAGAGCTCTGTAAGCAGCAGTAGCATATGTATTTCCAACATCAGCCACTGCTGAAAGACAATGAACAAAGGGCATGCAAAAGGGAGGAGAGAACTCAGAGCCAAATTCTCTCATGTCACATACCAGATGAGATGACACTAGTTCAGGCTGTTCACTTGTCCAAACGAGGCCCTACTGCCACCTGCCCACATATTTCTATTTTTCCAGTGTTATTGTCACAGCAAGTCCTTAATTTTTTTTTTTTTTTTAAAGCCACCTGAACTATTGTATGTGTATTGATTTGGTTGATTTGCTGCCTGTGTAACTCAGAGCATCATTAATCTGATACAGAGAGCACTATTTGAAAGGCTTTGACTAAGTACAATATCAAGTGTCACCCTTGGCTTTAGAGTACAAAAAGTACAGATAACACAAACAAAAGGGCCATATTCACCCTGGTTTAACTCTTCCAGCCTTACTAACAATTGCCATAATGTGGTTATTCTGGAGTTGAATCAAAGGAAAATCTGAACCAGAATAGAAATGGGAGAAAGTTGCTTGGACAAAGATGTTTTCTTGATTACTTTTGCTTGATTGATACCACTGAAAATGCCAGATGATTGGAAACATTCATGTTACTGTTTCTCAGATGTTGGAATTGTCTTGTTTCTGGATAGCAATATGCTTATCAAAAGTGCTAATCATTTTCTCCACATAAATAAGATTAATTTCTCTCCAGAAAATTAATATGCAGGTAGCCTCTGACCAGGACTGGTGAACTGCCTCATAAGCACTTGGGTAACAATAAAAACCTCTGATAGTATATTTAGAGAAAGTAGAAGCAGGCATTTGCTTTCACAACAAGAAACCTTTCAAACTCAAATACACCATGTGTTCTTGTCCAAATTCCTCCCCCTCACCTGTATTCTGGTCCATACTTCTATGGCTATGTCAGCTGTGTCCTTGCTGTTCCCATGCCCTCCTTCTCTTATTCTCAACAACTGCTGTCAGCTACTGCCTTCTCCAACAAGACTTAACAACTACAGCACACAGGGCTGCTGTACAGGCTGCAGGTCACCAGCCAAGTGCTTTGGAGTATGCACTGTGATCCCACATGGATCTTCAGTATGTTTCCCCTATTCCTGCAACCACACATATGCATCTAAAAGAAGAGGTAGACTTTCATTATGCCAGCTGGGGGAAAAAAAAAAGTATGCCAAATCTCCAGTGCAATAGGGCTGTCATAAGCCTGAAGCAAAACAAAACTCAGCACCCTGTCCAGCCTTCCCACCCTTGATTACTCCTGATATTACTCACCCACAGTCTAACCTTTAAGTCATGCCTGTGGCAGACAGAAACTCCTATAGTTTTACTGAAGCTGAATATTATTTGAATTTTCAGTCATTCAGGTGTCCCTTAAAAGAAACTTTGCAAGGCAATTCAATTACTTGACCTTTGTCCTACCAATAAAATTATTTTTATCTTGAAAAGTATATTTTGATCTGAATGACAGAGGCTGGGCTGGACCCTGCTTTGTTTTCAAGCCAACAAGGTGGTAGAGGGCCAGGGCACACTTCAGCTTTCAGGTTTTTATACAGCCAGAAATGGGCAAAATATGATCTAGAAACTTTAAATAAGGCAAGAGTGGGGAACCAAAGCAACTGTGAACAGTTTTTAAATCAGTTCCAGTACTGGTTGAAATCAACCCCATGTGCCTTGAAATTTGCTGAGACCAGAACATTTCTTTTGTGTGTGTGTGTGCTATTCCTCTGGTTTAGAGCTGCAAAGATGTAAAAAAGAAAAAATTATTTTCTAAAAAAACTGATGTTGTTGCTGACCCAGGTAAAGTACCTATGACAAAAAAACAACTCTCTGTCACTGAATTATTGTTTCTCGCTGACATTAAGAAAACAACCTGGAGATTAGCCATTGATAAATGGTTTCTACTTCCCCAAAGCTAAGTTTCCCGTTTTACGCTGCAGTGCAGACAATCGAGCCTATGTCAGATTGTCAGTAACGCGTGACACAGGTTTCCTGTAACAAACAGGCCATGTTCCAGTCTGCACATTCCAATTCCATTAATCCTTGTACTGCTTTGTGTTTAAAATACAAGTAGCATGATTGGAAAAACAATAAAGATATCATCTGACAAGTAAGTATATAAGGGTGCAGAATTCTTAGAAAACAGTATTGCTGACACTGGACTGTCCCTGGGATTCTCAACATGTAGGGAAGATGAGACCTTGACAGAACAGGTTAACGTAATTCACATGTCGCTCACATGTGCTGACAAAACTCAGGAATTGAGGGCTTAACCCCTGCTGCTGCAGTGAAGAAAGCAGAAGCAACAGATGGCTCCTGCAAAGAGCAATCACCCCTCCTTCCACTCTGCTCTCACCCCAAAATAGTCCCCACTCATCTATTTTGTTGGCCTTTTACTGAGGAGGAGTTGGATAGCTGGCTGCACAGGGAATGCACATGTCCCTTCCAGCACAGGCATTCAGGCAGCAGAATCCTTGCCAGCCCAGTTTATGAAACAGGGGGACGCGTTTCATTCCTTGGTTCTGTATGCCCCCACAGACTAAACAGAGACAAGTCTTTGAAGAGTCCTAAAACACAAAACCTAAAGAGCAGCAAATTAGTGAAAGGAGAAAGTACAACTGGATGATTTCCTCACACACCTACACTGAGATCACCCATTTCAGGATGAAAAATTATTTTATGCACTTCCTTATGAAATAACAATCGCTTAATTTCTAACACGGAAGCCTGCTTTAACAGTAGCAGAGCCTAAATCAATACCTTAGATGTGGTTTGACACTTTATGCTTTTGTTTCACTGCCTTTTAAAGCATAACTCAAATATGAGTCCCTGATATTTGTTCTTAGAATTAATTATATTCCTGTATTTGCTTGAATACAAGCCAGAAAGTAATGAACTACAGACCTGAGTGTCAGGATAAAAACATATGATCAAAGGTACAAATACACTATTCACTATTCCATACATTCTTTAAATTGCTGGGGTGGATAAAAGTGTTCTCCCATTTAGCTCACACATTTTCATTTACTGAATTAAAAAAAACATTTGTTGGTCAGTATTCTTTGCTTTCTTTTAGGTTCCTAGTTGCTGCCATTTTACAGAGCATACTGTCTGGTCCTGACTGCATATGAGTCAGCCCAGTTTTAAGAAGGGAGGTGGAGAATTAGTGTTTGAGCCAGGTGAGAGTGTGATAGTTGTTTCCCAGTTAGTTTTGACTAGAAGTAGTTTACTGGGGAGCATGGGGTGGGAGTCCACAGAAATGTAGTTGTGTTAATTCTAGAGGGTGCATCAGAGTGATTTTTCTAGGTGTTGTGCCCAGGAAAGAAGGGTTTCACCACTGTGTTCTGATTTTGCATTTCTAGATGCTTACATAAGAAAAACACCTTGCTGATTTGCAAATGGAAACACTCTAGGGCTCCACACTGTATGAGTAAGTCACTTTTTTAAACTGTAGATCAAATTCCAATTGTTTTACTTTCAAAAAAGCATCTGTTAAAACATTTATTTCCTAAAGAAGACCATAGTGCAAGAACCTGTACAAAGGATGATTAGGACAATTCCTTTTAGACAACTTAATTACATAGTACCCAATTAAATGACACATTACTTGTATAAGCACCAATTTAGAGGATATGCTCCAGGTCAGCCTTACTGAATTTGCTGCCCATTTTTTGCTTATCTTGGAGGAATACAAATTAATCTCATGAGTGGGATATGAGCAAGCTTCAGTGGATTAAGTCCCAGCTATAAAAGGTAACCACTGCCAAAAGGACTAGGGAACACCATCAGAATTCACTAGTTAGTCCACTTTGATAGTAGGATACATTGACACTTCCTACAAGAATTTGTTCAGAAGGGACTAGGGCAAGGTAGACAGAGTGCTGTAAATTCACATCTTAGCTTACTTCTCTCTAATCTGCCTATGTCAGACACACTGATGAAAGATGAAATTTTAAACTGATTACACTGAGCAAATCCAAAAAGTTGTCTGATCACTGAAGTTCACCTTCAAAACCAGACTTCCTGTCTTAGCTTAGCTGATTTGGAATGGAAGTCAAAGTAATTGGCTGCAGATGAATTTGGTCTAGTTTAAGTGAATCATCAAAAAAACTCTTCTACACTAAAATCCTTAGTATCTGTTTTCTCAGACAACATGACTCAGTCCTTAGCTATCAGCTGGATGCTGACCTTGCCTTAGGTGTAGACCCAGATAAAGGCAACCTGAGCCATCAGTCCTGACAATTCTGCCTTCTGCCAGAAGCTTATGGAAGCACCAGAAAAAAATACACTTTCCTTAAGGCAAGTTACCACTTCCCTTGGAATTTTCAGAAGCTCATTAGTACTTACGGAAACAACAATACTTACATTGTGTCTGCATTGTACTGCTTTTTTTTTGATCACTAGGGCATTGAAAAAGTAGTGGTGTTATGCTCAGCACAGTAAACACAGTGGAAAATGAAATTTGACTGGCATCATGTAACAAAGAATCACTTCAAAGTTCATATCTTTCCTGTGCAGGTGAAGAGTTTATGTTTTAGCCATGCAGTTTTCCTGAGGGAGGAAAATAACTTTCATACAAAAGGTTAAATCACCTTTACCTTTTCTGAGTTTGTTTTTTTGTGGTTTTTTTTCAGTTGATCCCACCTCTTTAGTGATAAAGCAGGTGGAAATGAGGAAAATGTATAGTATAATTTCTAGACTTAGTCCAGTAATGTGCTCATACTGTAGCTATCAGTTCATCATACAGTTTCCTCATTAAATTTTTTTGAAATTTTTTTTCTTTAAAAAGTAATACTGTGAGCCCACCACTTCTGTCTGCCCTGCCAAGATTTGATACTTCAGCTATCCTGATACAGAATTTGCTGGACTGCGCTATTATATTTATTTAATGGTTTAAAAATTCCTTTTGTTTAAGTATAAAATTTTTAAACTGGACTGTTTCACTGATACCCTCCACCAAGAAAGCATTTTCATTGCAATATTTTGGAGACAATGGCAAAGTTGGTTTCTGGATAAATCAAGAAGGTGAGTGACAGCCTTTTTGCCACTTGTGAATGTCAGAGCTTCAGATGTGTGTCTCAAAGGAAGGTGGACAGAAGCTCTGCAGAGACCTGTGCTGGGGAAAGGCACTGCCACACCCTCCCCATTGCTCTTCCCCTCCTTCTGCCACAAGATATCTCCTCCTGGGATTTCCCAGAGGTAGCTAATATGAATCAGGATAAAGAAAAGATACTGAATGAGGCATAAAAACAAGATGCTCTGTTCATGCAGTTTCAATAATGCTGCAAGACTGGTGTGAACTCTTCCCTTTTAAAGTCCTAAGAGAGCTGACAGCAGGTTAAACGGTGTGACTGTTGTAGCTGCTGAATATAAACACCTGATCATAGATGACAGAAGTTGAAGAAGTGAGAGAGAGGCTGTAGAGCTATCTGCTGGGTGATGTGCTGAACTGATACAAGCATACTTATGGTTTAAGTCACAGGCTGAAGGTCAAAGGTGGAGGCTTGATGGGTCTGTCTTGATTTTCCGTTTTTATCATGTATGGCCAGGATGGGAATCTTGAGTCACAGTAAAGCATGGTTCTGTATACTGTGTATGGACTAGCACCACAGAGAAATGGCTGCCTAAGTTTATATTTCCCCTTTGCTTCAAAAAGTGAGTAGCTCCCTTAACAGCTCAAGCCAGAAAACATACACTGGAACAGTAATTTTTTCAAAATTATTTTATCATACAAGAAAGATAACGAAAGAGGATTAAAAATCTGGCTTCAGTAAGGTCATTAGCAAAGCTCCTTCTAACTTTAGAAGCTTGGAATTTTCTGTGAAAGACATTATTGCAAAATTCAAAAGCTTTATTTTTGAAAAGTTGGAACATACATTTACATTCATCTAGTGTTTTCCTAGTACCCTCTTCCTCTTGCTGTTTCTAAGTACAAGAACCAGGAGAGACCAACAAAGCTTTAGGTATTGGAAGAAAAAATTCTGCAACAGGACTGCTGAATGAAGTAACAGAATGTAAGAGTGGTTGGGTTTCCCTCAATGTTCTGAATTCTGAAGATGCTTAATATCAATGTGGCATTTTAAGTTTCTGACAAAAGATATTGTCTCACAAGCATTATGTTTCAAAACAAAAACACATTTTCTCACTCAATGAACCAGAAAGCACCAAATAGCATATCCTTTTTTAAAACACAGACCTATTGAAAATTTTTGTGAGTCTTTCTGCAGTAATAGCTCGATTTGAACTATTTTTTCATTTTGCATATAAGACACAAAGAGAGATCTAATGTGCTAAGAATATTTCAGCAAGACTCCTACAATAGAAAACTGTAGCTTCTTAATAAAACTATCTGGTGTATTAGTAAAGCAGCAGACAAATGAGTAGCAGATAACCTACTTGGATTTTCTAAGGTCTTTGACCAAGGATTACAGAGGATACCATAAGTACAGATTAAGGGATGGGAAAGTAGTTCTCATATTTAAAATAACTGAAGGCCTAGATGACAAAACAGAAAAATAAAATATCCAATTTCAGCATGTGAAAAGATATATGTGAGGTCCATGATATCCCGTGCTTCCATGTCTTCATATAGAAAGGCTGTTCTTTAATACAGTATCATGTGAAAAAGAAAACAAATAACAAAAAAGTATTTATCATTCAGACACCCAAACAATGACAGCAATGCCTCTTCTGGTTCCTGCTTTATAACTCTCTTTACAGCAAATACTCACTCTTCTGTAATGATTAATCTCCATGAAGAAAAAGGAAAAGCAGTCCTAAATGTCTGTAAGACAACAAAAAATAATAACATCTCAAGGTTTTTTCCTCTCAGAGAAAAATGGCAAGATTTTGTATCAGGCTTACTTTCATAGTGAGAATAATTATAGTTCTCTTGTAATTCATTTCTTATATCCTGCTGTCTCAGACATGGTAAAGGAGAAACTGTTGTCATCAACAAATTAGTTGCAACAAGTTCTAAACCTGTTTTTGCTCAGGAAAGCATCAAAAATGCTTTAGGTTGCATCCCTTGGCTCACTTGAAGGCATTTTTCTCTAGTTAGCCTCTAGGTCAGAAATTAACTGCTGCTACCTCTCTTCCTTTTCCAAGGCTGGACTTGGCCAACCTCTCATTATGCCCTTTATGAACCAAATGTCTCCTGCCTTTAAACTGCTACACAACTAGTCAAGAGGAAAGAAATATTATCTAACTGTGATAGGAGGTGGGGGCATGTGTGTTATCTGAATTTGCTTGTGAATGTACTGAACAGCTCTTGATAGCTACAGGGAGGTATGTTGTAAACTCTCTGTAATGAATACTTGTAGACATGAATGTTTGTGCATACCTTCACTATAAGAACAAGTTGAAGCCTGCACCATTTATATTGTCTTACTTTTCAGAATTGCACCTCTCTGAGACTCCTCTCCTGAAGAAAATTTTATGTGATCACTGTATAAATTGGTAGAGTTCACAGATAAGCATTACAAGACTTTTCTTGATGGAAGCTAGAAATGACAAACAACGTATACTTTATTCTCCACTGGAAAAGCATGTAACAATAGGTTTGATTTTGAAGAGAATTCATCTGTGAAATCTATTTAATGCAAATTATATTTGAAATAAGAGAGAAATGGATCCTTCAGATAATTATACTGCCTTCTTCAGGAGGAAAAAAGATCTCTCTCACAGACAATTCCGAGGAAGCCTGATACAATATTTATGTCTGTGGTAAGTCTACACTTAGAACTGCTATGAGTTATGAGGCTGAGAACAAGAGTCAACTGATGTCAAAATATGTATTGATATCATCTTTGTCTTATACTTTTGCCTTTTACTCATGAAAAATTAAAGCTCTGTAACTTGTGGAAATGAATATAAATGCTTAACTTAAAATCTCAATCCTGACAGCAACTCTGTATAAGAAGCCCTAAGGAAAAGCCCCTGCTGAATCTCTAAGCTGTGTACATGATGGGTTTTGTTTGAGGGGAACAAGAGTCTGGAAAGAACAAGCTCCTTTAAGCTCTTAAGTCAAAGAAAGAGGTAGTAAACATCCCTTTTATCCCTAGTCTTTTCAGAGTCCAGTAAAGAGTTCAGTGGCAAGTACAATGCCTTTAAAGACCCACCATGAGGTTCACTATAAGACTCCAAGTTTAATGATGACTCAGGATGCAGAAAGCAACATTTCAGACATCTTTTATAAGACCAGCTGACATAGTTGGAAGTAGACCAGCTTTGAAGCAAGCACACCAGCCCTCCTTAAGTCTAAATACGAGTAGAACCTTTGCCACATTGCACATTTTTACAGCTATTTTGGGTGATAATTTGTTTGTGTTAATCAGTTACAAAGTTTATCCAATTATGCGACACTCATGAAACCAAATTCCACAACGGAATTTGTGTACCGTAGGCACACAACAGTACATTCACATTGGATAGGGATTTACAGTTCAAGATTGAGTGCTTGTGGAAAGGGCTTTGGAGTCTTTAAAAACTTCCATTTAATATGGCACCAAGACTGGGGCATACCCAGAACCCGATGTCTCCATCACATTTGGCAGTGATGCCCAATTATTCAGTACAGCCTCCTGAATCACCAAAACCACTTCCTGCAGCGGACTCTCTGTAAATCCCTTATCCAAGTACTGACCCAGCCCAGCCCTGCTTAGCTGTATGCAATCATAGCCTAAGGTGGTGAAACTGCAAGCACAAACAGCATTCATCTGGCATTTCAGCTCAGTTAGCTGTCTTTTTCAGAAAAGAGCCTTCCTTTCAAGGCCTAAGATGCAATTTTATAGGAAGGGTTACTTTCCTGTAGTAAAATCATCTGAATATATTCAAATATCAGCTTGTCTTTCACATTCAGGTCAATGGTGAAAACACTGCCTATGCTACACAGCACTGTTTGAATTTGGTGGTAACTTCCCATTCTGATCACAGGTTGTCTAGTAACTATTATTAAAATTGGTAAGTAAGAAAAGATTATCTAAAAAATGATAAATATCACTATGGGATCATTTTATGAACAAACACAGCTTTCTACAGTTACTAACAGCCTTTGACAACATTCAATACAGCAAACCTTTTCAAGCCCAAGTTTAAATTTTAGGTGCCTAAACAAAAAAGAAATACACATTTAGCAAACTGATTGTATATGTACCCATTATTACATTTCCAGAAGTGTTAATTACAGCTCTTACTGATTTTACTCAACATCTCTGACAATCACAGCAGGAGATCTGAAAATTATGGCCTATATTTGTAATTGAATAATAATTTAAAAAAGAGTACTAAGCTTACAGAGATGCAGGCTTCTGTTGGGGCATATGCTGATCTCTACCTACATCCTGAATAACTATGCAATATGCAGGACTACTGTGCAAGTATTCTTGCCCCACAGCCATGAATAAAAAGCAGCACAGCTGCCATTGCAGCCCATGCGCTATTGTAGCAGGGCAACTGCTGTATTCTTTGCAGTTATGGAAGCATGGCCCGTGTGTGCCATGTTCTCTGACCTGTTTCACCTTGAAATAGGCTGTATAGTAATTCAGGCTCAGCTTGCACAGACCTAGGGCTCCACCAAAGTCACAAGGTAGATATTCCACGTGCAAGCTCCCAGTATGCTGTTTCTCATGTAGTAACAAAGATATACTGAATCCTATGCACACAGTAAATATACTTTGCAGTGGAAATAAATCTGAATTAGTGCACAATTTTGGAGGGTTTTAGCTGGTCACACTAAAGATTTGGTGTTAGATTATAATAAGTACGTACTGTTAGTGTTATAAAAAAGGGCATTTTCTTCTGTTTCTCTTTGCACTTAAGCTGGGCAGACCTCTAGCCCAGTTCATCTGCACATAAAATGAAACAAAATTTATAACAATAAGATCTTGCTACACTTAACAAGGATGTATCACTCCCCCACCCCTCAGTAAATTATTTTGCTGGAGGCTACATCATTCTCTCAGAGCTGTATGTTGGGAGTTGACAGAGGCGTGAATAATTCGCAGCGTAGAAGCCTCCCCAGCAGAGCTGAGCTGCAGCATGTTGGGCCGGCCTTTGATGCAGACTGGTTGGGCAGGTTCCTGGGTGCCCCGGGAACCGGTCTGACGGGCCTGTTATGCCAACAAATTCTGGTATGATTCCATGCTCTCCAGAATGCAGAAACCTGCCCAGCCAGTTAAATGAAAGGCATATTAGGTTATCCATTGCACATTGTATATATCTTAGGTGCAGCAGATCTCCTCTCGGCATTCTCTAGTGTGGTCCACAGTGGCTTCCTCATCTCACTTACACTTGAGGTTTATAGCTGGAGGGGAAGTCAATAGTAAATATTTATCACCCCGACCAAGAACAGAACTTTTCACAATTCAAACAGAAGGGTGAGTTTTGAAAATCTTTCTTTAAAATTAATTTAAGATAACCTTAAGCAAAAAATTTCTCTGATGCTTGAAGTGGTATAGTGGCTATCTCCTTAATGTGTCTGAGTACTGCCAGTCTCTACAGCACTTGTTGACAGGATTTTGGTAATTGCAGCTGTTTGAGCCTTTGGTGTGCAGCTCAACATCATCTGCTCTGTCTGCAGAGTATTTACTGCAGAGACAGTTCAATGAACCTAGAACAGCAGAGAGAGATAGAAACTCCACAGCCAATGACTTGGTATTTTGAGCAGTTCATTTAAGTATTGCTTATATTGCTTCTCTTTTATACAGCGTTTTAATAATCCCTGTCACATAACAGCAGTGTTGTGATAAGGCATAGTGCCATTACAGTAAGATGTGTGGTTACTAATTCTTGCCAGACTAACTTTTTTAATAGTTAAATTTTATAAAGTGAGCTACTTAAGCCTAGATTTACCTATTTCATGGTAAGATAGGAAACTTACTTGTCATTCTTACTGCTCTCCTTCTACATACTTCTTAGAAATTTGCCTGTTTAGAATGAGTAACGGTGGTGGTAATGGCAATAAAAAGCAGTGCTAGTCATAAAGAGTAGGCTGACCTAAAAGTTGTACCTGTATCTGCAGCTGAATCCATTCACAGGTTCTGTGTCAAATAAGAAAAATTAAACAGTGTGAAAACAAAAGCTGTGGAATCTGGTAACTGATTAACTACTGGAGCACAGGACTACTGGCTGAGCTGAATAGAAAGGAATGAAGACAGGTTTTGTCATGCCTGTTAGGACAAAATAACTCTTTAACTTAAGTAAATGTGACTCTTCTCAACATCTGTGTAGCTACATTTTTAAAAACCCTCACATAGCTACTTCCGTCTCCCAGGAATTCTTGATTTTGTCTAACTTTAAGCAAAACAATTACCATTCTCTTTTGCAATGGGAAAAAAACCCATATCATAATTAGTGGATACAAACCACTAGATACAAAATATCTATACTGGATTATGTTAGATTTTATGGTAGTCACACAACAGGAATCTTCAATTATGTTTACTGCCAGCTATTTCCAGGCTGATGCTAAAATTAATATTATTCTTTTGTAGAGTGTCAAGAAAAAGGCCTCCTGAGCCTCTTAAAAAATCAATTAATTGAAATCACTTTCTTATTAGCAGCACTGTAGGTGTGTGTAAAATTTTTTCTTTAAAGTGTGGATAAACAGAAAAGAACATAGGAAAATTTTGTAGTCTCACAGAGGCTGATAATATTCATCAGGAAAAAATGTTCAATTTTCTTATATTCTCAGTTGATTCTGTTATCAAATACGTAACGAAGACTTGCTAAGGGATAAACCATTCTCCAAAGAAAAATTACAGCTGACTGAACTGTATAGTTTGCACAAGAACTCTGTGTAGAGCCTCTAAAATGCTACAAGAGAGTGTTGATTCCTAAAGCTATAGGATTTTAACACAGAACATATTGAATAGATTTAAAATTCAAATTAAATAAATCACTTTTTCAAAATGCTGCTTGCCATCTCCTCTCCAGTTTATGTGTTCTGTTTTACTGGGTTTTCCTCAGCTGCCTTTTTTTTTTTTTTTTTTTAGGGGGCTGGAAGCACAGGGGCTATTGTTTGGGGATTTCTTTTTCCCAAATGGTAAGTAAAATATAACTTCCTATATGTTGCTTCTTTTCTGTCCCTGAATTCATGTTGTTCACTACAGTAAAAGATAGGTGGCATGATTTTTTTCACAGATCTGTTAACTTTTTACTTCAGCCTTCCAAAGTTGAGATAAATATGCATAACTACTCAAACTGGTCATGTTACCCTGAGAAATATCAGTATGAGCAAAACATTTCCGCATGCAGCTAACACAAATAGGTGCTGCTGCTTAGAGTCTGAAGACCAGGAACACTGCACTGGGGTCCTGCAATAGCATCCCTCATATTGCCTTTTTTTTTTCCCCCCATCCATCAAGTCTTCCTAAGAGACCTGAGAGTCTGAGTTGAGTAAGCCTTGGCAGTTTCTAACTATAGATGAGGGGCAGTGAAAGCACTTCAAAGAAGAGGGCTCCTTAAAATGAACAGTATTCCTGGCATTGGGGAATTTGATCTTGGCTCAGTTTCAACCATGGCTACACAAGCAGCTTGAGAAGAATCAAATTCAACGAGTGGGGTGATGGAGTGGCTCCTCCCTATTTTTCCAGAGAAAGCAACCACCTGTGCCAGACAGCAGGGGTGGTATCTGTTGTCTATGTGCCCTCCCATCTGTAAGAAATCACACTACTCAGAGCACTTCCAGTTCCTACACTTCCAATTCAAATCCCATTTAGGTAGCAGCTGAACTGTGCCACATACTCTTATTTGCTGCATCTGAAGCTGGGCTCCTTTGATGTCCTTATTGGCAATTGCAACATAAAGTACATTAAATGAACATGACTAGAGAGTTAAACAATATATTTATCCTGCAGCTGCAGATCTGCAAGTCAAGGAGGTTGTGAACACACTAGTCACGTGTGATTTATTAAATCTGATGCAAATACATAAGGACCTCACTATTTTATTTTATATACATACACACAGACAAACACACACACACACATATATATATATGTGTGAAGAATGAAATAGTTACCTTTGTGCACAAAGCAAATAAAATATTTAAATTGGACTTCCTATTGTAATTCAAATCTGGTTTTAATCTTTACATCTAAATTTAAAGTAATAGAAACAAAATAAAAGTAAACTTTCTGCTAATATCTTTTAGCTCTACTCTGTATGCATATGCAGTTGCTAGGTCATCTGCTGCTACCTGAGTAGAAACACTGATGCAGCCTCTATACTTCCCCTCAAAAAGGGAGGGGAGGTGTATGAATTACAGACTATTTTTAATTTTATCTGTGCTGCAACATTGCAGTGCTCTTAAAATAGAACTTCAGTTATTAGTCCATTTGCTGGTAAATAGTCCAGTCATCAAGAAGAAAGGCATTGCCACTAAACTGTAACTGAAAATTGACAGTTCCCCCTACTACCATAGGATTAAACAGTCGAGACCATCCAGGTCTAAAATGGGCTAGGACAAAATATGATTCCCTTTTTGCAGAATTGCTCATGGATACATGTTCTGTCACCTAGTTCAATGTGCCACAGTAAGGGTTATTCTGAAATCTGGACACGAGCCATGACACCACAGGAAGTTTCATATCTGTTCAAGCGCAGCAACGGTGAAGCATTTTTCCCACAGTTTTATTGTCTAGGTGTGTGTGTTTACTCTTACGAGGTGAATGAGATGCAGTTCCAGTTAGACTAGTCATCTTAAGACACCCAGTGTGTGAATGTGGAATATCAGACTCTCCAGTAGTTTTCTAGCACATTCAATGAGCCAGGAATCTATTCAGTGGCCAACTATGTGATTACAGAGTACATAAAATCAAATAAATCTGGAAGGGAGATAAAAGTAAAGTTCAACCGTTAACGTTAATCCGTTTTCACTTACTGTGGAGTAGATAAGGATAACACTGTAGAAGACAGTGGATTTATATTGCTGTAAAGATCAACACGAGAGAATATGAAAACAAACAGCTCAGCGTTTATTGGGAAATAAAAGGGATGACATAATTATTTGCCAGAGTGCTTCCTATAAATAGTAAGATAGGTACAGTTTATGGTAAAATATCTGATCAATCAGCAAGAGGACTATTTTATTGCTACTTATCAGATCTGTGCGTAGATTTAAGACAACTGCTTCTCTTAACATGAGGAAATGATTGCTTGCCTACATCACAAACTTTTAGGTCACAGCAGTTTCAAAAGTAGAATGAAAAGCTGCCGACAAGCATTATTTAGAAAGTCTGGAGTGTCTATCACAACCTATTATGACATGACAGCTTCTTCCAAAACACATAGCTAATTTTAGTTCCACCGTATGTCTACTGATTTGATAATGGATCAAACTTACAATTTGATCTTACAATAAGTAATCTGCTGCTGAGCTCCTGAACAACATGTTCATTTTATTTAAGTCAAAAAATAAGTGGTTAAACAATGATGAGGAATGAGCAGGAAAGTACAAGATTTTATCAAAATACTTCAGAATTCATGGTACGTACTTGATGGGAAACCAAGAATATTCTCAACAATGGGGAACAACAGATTTGAAGCTTGAATCATGTGTCATCTCCTGTCTGACAGTACTTCAAAATACCTCAAAAATGTTGAAATAGTATTTCAGATCCAGTTTTATTTATGCTGTAGCTCCTCATTTATGATGTTTTCTTGAGACCTGAGTGATTTGAGTAATGTAAAAAGAATTAGATGGAACAGCTACTAACAATTATGAAATGCCTGAACACTTAACTTTTTAAATACTGTTATTAACAATCTAGAAAGCATATGTTTGCAGCACTGTCCCTTCCAAACTGATTACTATTATGTCTTTTACTCATGCCACCAAGATGTTTCTACAAGAGTTCCTATACACATCAAAATGGTCCAGTGCAATCATGTGAAGGCAGACTAGTAATAGTGAAAAAAAATGTGCTTTGTTTCTATTTCATCACTAAGAACTACCTAAAATCAAGGTGTTTATCTCATTGCAGACAGTAGGGCTGGTCCCAATGAATGACAGAACATTGATCTGCAATTTGGGGAAAAAAAATAACCTTGAGAAGTAACAAAAAAGTTCAGCAGCCTTATATTGTACTAATTATATGTGCCTACTGGTTTCCATACTCACATAAAACACAAAAATATGCCTAAGCTGCTGTGTTGTACAGTAAAATGATGAGCCATGGAAACTGTTAAGATCAAGAGAGTGGAGGGAAGGCCCCCCACATACTTCTGTGTGTAAACCCCACCAACCAGATTACAAATCCCGGGGCACAGATAGATTTAACACCATAGCCTTAAATGCAAGGCCATTTCTGGCACAGTTGTACACCCTGATGATCCTCTTTACATCTAAACCAGCAAGAACTTCTTTCAGGAAGGCTGAGGCAGCATTTGTTTCAATGTAGGCTCCCGCACACACCTTTGCTTTTCCAGAGTATTCTGTGCCTGCTGTGACACCAAACTGTGGCACCAGCCACAGCCTGGCTTGTCCCCTTGGCTTTCCTCTGGCAGCTCTCTGTGGAAGCCCCAAGTACTGGGCCAGAGGAGGAGAGGGCTGAGACAACACCTGGTGACATCGATGAACAAACGTGAGCCAGCAGTGTGGTCAGGCAGCCAAGAAGGCCGATGGCATCCTGGCCCGTGTCAGAAATAGTGTGGTCAGCACGATCCTGTACTTGGCACTGGTGAGGCCCCTCAATTCAGGAAGGACACAGAGGTGCTGGGGAGTGTCCAGAGAAGGGCAGCAAAGCTGGTAAAGGGTCTGGAGCACAGGTGCCATGAGGAGCTGCTGAGGGAGCTGGGGCTGTTTAGCCTGGAGGAGGCTCAGATGAGACCTTATCGCTCTCTACAACCACCAGGAAGGAAGGTGCAACCAAGTGGGGGTCAGCCTTTTCTCACAGGCAACAAGTGACAGGACAAAAAGAAATGGCCCCAAGTTGCTCCAGAGGAGGCTTAGGTTGGACGTTAGAAAGAGTTTCTCCACAGAAAGGTTGATTAGACATTGGAATGGTCTGCCCAGAGAAGTGGTAGAGTCACCCTCGCTGGCGGGGCTGAGGAAAGACTGGACGTTGCACTTAGTGCCGTGGTCTAGTTGACACGGAGATGTGCGGTCAAAGGCTGGACTCGACGATCTCAGCGGTCTTTTCCAACCCAGCTCATCCTGTGACCCTGTGGCTCCGTCACCCCTGCCACCCGAACCCCTGGCGACCGCCCGGGTCGGGGCACTCAGGCCCTCACGTTCCCCTCTCTCGCGAGAGCAGCGCGGACGCCTCGCGAGAGCGGCCCGCGGCCCCGCCTCCCTGGGCAGGCAAGGCGCTCGCTGCGGCTTTTCCTTTTTTCCCGCCGCTGGCGCGCGGAGCCGCCGGGAGCCAACCAGGTAACGGCGCGCGCTCTCCTCATCCTCCGCCGGGGAGGGACCGCGAGCGCGCCGCCCCCGCTCCGCCCCGGGGACGGGCCCGCCGCGGCCCCTGCGGCCCCGCGTCCCCGCCGGGCGCTCCTCAGGCACTGCCCCGCTTGCCCGAGGGAGCCCCGTTCTCTCCGTCTGGGACGCTCCCGCCGCTCGGGAGAAGCGGCGTGTGGGATATGCCATATCGCTCCTCTGGCGTCCCGGCTGCGGGGTGTGACCCAAGCCTGGCGGGAAGCTCCCAGGTGTTGGTCATGGCAGGATTTCTCAGAGCATCCCGGCGTGTCTATCGAGTGAGTTTTCTGTGCGGTGTTCGTGCAAGAGGGGAAGGAGAACAAAGTTCACCGCCGGGAAGTTGAGTTTGTAGGAGCAGCCGGTGGGGATCAAGGCGCCGTGTGCTCCCCAGAATCCCGGAGGGGCGGTGTTCCCCCGGCGGAAAGGTATCAACACCGATAAGCAGCCTCGGCGCGTTTATCGGTGCTGATGGATTCCTGCAGGCAATCACCGATGAAGCCGTGGAAAGCCTGACGGTGCCGGAGGGAGTTGGTTTGTGGAAGAAGAGGGAAATGGACGCTTTTAGGTGGTTCTATGAAAGCGGCAGTCGGCAGGATAGCAGCAAAGTAGGACATCCGGGAGAGGGGCTGGCACTGTGCTTCCACCCCCAAGCAGCTTCCAGTACTATCCCTGCCCGCAAGTGTCCGTACATCCAGCTCTGGTGTTTTTCCCCCCTAAGGACTGGAAAGCATTTTCTTAGGGCTGGAGACTAAGCCATCACTTTTACACTTGTGCAGCTGCCCAGGCCTGTCAAAGGCTCGACTTGAACGCTTCTTGCGAGCCCTGTGTTTTAAGAGAGGTTGAACACCTGTAGGAAGCAATGTATCATTTTGGGATCTTGAAGCTTGGGAAAATGCCTTGCTCTTTTTTTCTTATTTGTAGTCGGTTGATGTCCGAATAATTTGCAGAAACTCTGAGCGGGTTTTGTGCATTTTTTTTTTCTTACAGTCATCTTGGGGAAAAAAAAATCCAAAACACTATGGACACCATTCACTGTCTAGAGTCAGGTGACTTTTTCATGGAAATGAGTCATCTGACATACTTAAATCTCAAACAGTAAGTGAAAGCAAGCGTGTGGTTTTCACTGCCCTAGTGCTTGATAGAGAAAAAGCTTGATCCTGAAACATCTGTTGAAGGTTAAATGCCATTCCTAATGTCACTAAGCAATTGGTTCCACAAAGAAGCGTTGTAAGATGGCTTAATGTGGCTGCACACAAAGTGGAACATTTCAGCTGCAAAGATGCAAGCAAATCACCGTTCAGCTGATGTTGAAAACGTGTAGGCATTGCTAATTTCAAACGGTAATTTTATTTTTTATTAAGGATTTCTCTGAACATTTGCTAACATGAAGCCATATCCTGAATTTGCTATGGACAGAGCAGGTTAAAGCAAATGTGGAGCTGCTGGCTGCATTATTGTAACATTTAAATATCCTTATACTACAGGAAACATACAGTTCAAGGGTTTCTGTTGAGAATAATGTTTTGATCCATTATTTTTATTCCATTGTAAGACATCCAGTCTGAAAAAAGGTGATTTAAAACCGTGCACAGAGAGATGAGACAGGAGAGTGGAACTAAAGCCTCCAGGCCCTACACTTGGTTACTGACCACTGGACTGAACATTTTATTGTGGTGAATCTGGGGGACCAGCTAAACCAGTAACTGCATTCATATACTCAAAGTTGTTTGAAGGCTTTCAAGATAGGAAATGCAGGTTCTTGACTAATCACAGACCTTGTATCATCTGAACTATAACTTATACCTCAAAAAATTGAGAGCAAATTGTTCCTTCCGTTTGGCACTATAGGCATGGTGATTTGCTTGCTCAAGTTGCTAATTTAGGAATAGTACAAAATACCTAGCTTTTTTTTTTCCTTACTGCATTTTATATTACAAGGTCATGGAGATAGGTATGTCCACCTGGTAATGAACAGTCCCTGTTCAGAAGTGTTTGTTTAAAATTGCATAAAAATGGGGAAAACTTAGAATGTCCATTTTCACACAGAGGGAACTGAAGGACAGAGATTACAGGAGTATTTCAGTATTGGACACCAGTATTGTCCATTAGAATTGAATATTGGACATCAGTAGTGCCAGTAGAATTGAATCTTGCCTTGGCTCAGAGCCAGATCTGAGTACCATGCTTTCTCTGTAGTTTGCCTGAGGGCATCACCTCTGTAAGAAACCCTTCAAGTGAGAATTATGGGTAAGATTATCCTAAATTATGTAGGCAGTCAAGCTTCTAAGAGTTATCTGACTTTGATTGTTCTTCTCAGATATTAATGTTTTGGATATTTATAGATTTTTGTGATTACTCTCCATTTTTTTTTCATCAGGGAATGGGAATCATTTTAATATAGAATTACGAACACTTCAAGAGGATGTGAGCTTTTCTTTGCAGAAGGATGTAATTTGAATCCAAGTTTATATAAAGGATGTATATAGACAAATCCATCTCTGATAAAACTTCTGACAAATGCTTTTGCTGACAGCCAGATTTTGGCACTATGGCTTACTTTTGGAAAACAGGAATTCGGTATAATTCTATCTTTAGATAAGAAAAAAATAAAGACTCTTAAGTGTTTTAATCTAATTTTAAGTTGATAACTTTTTAATGGGAGGAAAATTCTGTTAGTTTGTAATTACCTGCAGCAAAATACTTAGTAGTGTCCAAGCTTTCAGGGTGACTGTCAGTGTGAAAGTTCATAAATGTATATCCTCAACAAGGATAGACAGTAAACTTTGCATTTAATCCATGGCTACAAGTTATGCTCTGATAAATTCAAATGTAAGTGTTATCATTCTGTTGTTACAGACATACGCCCCTCTTCAGAAACAGTTTCATAACTATGTAATTTAAAATATAAAGTTTGAGAGTGAGCCAGTTCTGCAAGTCAAAGAAGCTGGGAGCAGAATAAAGCAAGATGAATGCATCTGGAGGAAGCTGTGGGAGCCCTAGTTCTGCAGAACCTACAGGAGATTTCTTCAAAGAACTGTGGTCCAAACTGAAAGAATGTCATGATAAAGAAGTGCAAGGTAAATCATTGAAGGTTGGGTTTGTCAGGTTAAAGTTGGTGTTTGTCAGTTACCACAGGAAAACTTTGAACCAAAATACTCTGCAGGGAACTAAATAGATTTTTAATGTTTTCAGTTATGCAGAAAGTTGGACCCGATGATTACAAATGATCCTTAGAGATTGACTACCTAAGCCTGGTTTAACAGGATTAAACTATCAACACATATAAATAATTTGCTAGGTCAGTGAAGAAAAAGTAATACAATGTTACATGGAGTCTCTGCTTGCCTACAAAATGTGTTACTTTACCTTTAATGGATTATGATTTCCAAACCATGTTATTCAATGGATTCTTTTCTTTTGCTTTTGGCTTTAGTTGTTTCACATACATTAAAATTATTTGCATTGTTTATTTCCACTAACTTGTGCAAAATCACACTGCAGATTAATGTTACTGAAGTGAAAATTATTTCTTCAGATTTTAGTGTTCTACATTTTCTCAGCAAAATTTGTAATGTTTTTATAATATTATTATTCTTACATTATGTGACTTGTAATAACAATTTTACTACAGATTGAACAGACACTAACAGCCCTTCTTCAGTAATTCAGAAAAGATAAATTATTGCACTATATGTATTGTTACTGTAATATTGTTTTACAAGGAATATTCATAAGGGTTTTTTGCTAAAAACATTAAATAAATTAACATTTTGTTCTGCTAATCTAAAGTCACACGATCAGTTCTTTTTGCATGGAATTAAAACAGTATTAGTGTCTTCTAGGAAGTTTTTCCTTATGTATGAAATAGTATTTATATTAGACTGGAATAAAAGTGAGTGAGTTTTTGGGATTTAAGAACTGTAGTTATGCAAGTGGATCTTTACCCAGAACATTTCAGTGGCCTTGGTTGTTTCTACCAGCCTCAAAACAGTTTCAGGTCTGTCCATTTTGGCCCAGTTAGACCATTACTTCTTGGTTTCAAAAAGTCTTGGAGATTTTATATTTTATATATATATATATATATGATATTGTTTTATAATTAATAGATGTTACATGCCTCCTAATGAAAGTCTTGATTCAATAATTTGCAGCACTAGGCCGTGACACTTTGTTGTTGATTATTAAAAAAAAAAAAAGACCAAACAAGCAACCAAAAATCATATACCACTAATATGGCAACTGGAAAGAAAACTGTAGCAGACAGTAGGATTTCTTGACATTAACATATGGGCTACAATTTTATATTGTGTTCCAAAACACAAAAAAATTAACTTTTTTAATAATTATTTTTTAAATTGTTGATGGTTCTTTTTGGTGTGGGTGTGATGTCAACCACAGATAAACGCAGAAGTACTGACAGAATGGGATCTGGCAATCTATGGCATGTCTGAACAACAAATGCTTAAGAAACAAAAAGCTCTGATGTAGACACTTATGTTAAGTGACCCTTTCTCTAGTTTCTTGGGGTGTGCAGCACGTGATTTTCAAGTTTGGGTTTTCTTTATGCAAGCAAGATACTCTTTAGAATGCATGCAGGGTGTGGCCAGGTAATTTTGCCACCAGGCAGTCTTTTTCATGCCTAGCCCTTTGTCAGTATGTCCCACACTCTGTTAGGTAAAATTAGGTCTTCCATGATAACATCAAAGACATGCCTGAAGGATAGTTAATTTTTCCAGAAGGTGGGGATCCTCTTATAGAAAATGGTACTGGAAGATATTTTAGAAACATCAAACACAGACTTGCCTAGACTTTGCTTGTTTCTGAAGTCTATAAATAAGAATTAAAATTGACTCATGAGTTTCCAATCTGAATGTCAGCAAAAATTATTTTAAAGGTGGTAGAAGGTGGATTAAGGGAAAGTTAGTTGTTGAAAAAGCTTTTTGCATGTACAATGTACTGAACACTGAAATGGTTGAATTCTTCTTACTTAAAATCCATGAAAAGTAGAATTTATGACACATGAACTTGACATGGTCAGAAATGTTATGCAAGTTATATCTATAGAATGTAGACTGAAGAATACTTTAAACTCATGCAGTTTGGAAGGGATTTTATTGAATTTCAATATTACTATATTGTAAAGGGTGTGTTTTTTCACTGTTATGTAAAGAAATCCAGCTTCTTGTTCTACTAAACTGATCACTTCCAAAATAATCCAAATTTTGGCCTTCTTCAGCCAAAATAGCTATTATTTAACTTAAATTCATTATGAAACAATGGGTAGGACACCTATATCCCAGTTTCCAAAGATGTTGGGCATGGTCAGTGTCAGTTACTTTTCATGGAGTTCAGAAGTGCTCAACAACTCGGAATAATGGTCATTAAAACTCTTTGCTTTTATTTCCTCTGTGTTGGATACTTCCATAGTGCCCAGAAGATTCAAAGGAATTTAATAGTGCTTTTTGTAAATTGATTTATTTCTACAGGTGGTAATTCTTGCCTCTTGCTTGAAATAATTATATAGATGCTTGCTGCACATGGATTGAGATGGTTTCTGAGGATTAATTTAGATCTAAAACTCTAAAAATATCTATCAACATAGAGATGTAAGCAGTGTTTTATGTACAAGAATGGTCTAGTTTTTTTAGTTATTGCTTACCTCTGAAAAGCAGAAGATATCAATGGACAAAAAACTGTAGTCATAGAAGGAGAGAAACTAATGAGGAAAGCAATCTCATTGATAGATTGCTGTAGGAAAGGAAATGGCTGGAAGTTCCTCAAAAGTAAATAATTATAGAAAACAGCTGGAAGGGATTTTAGAAGGTCATCTAGTCCATCTCTGTACCCTTGAGGTAGGATTATGTCTGCGTCATTGCTGACAGTAGCTTGTCCAACTTGTTTCAAGAAATCTTCAGTGATAAAATTCTGTGGTCTTCCCAGGCACTGTCAGTTTTAGGAAGTGCATTTAATGCTTTTGAAAATTCATCAGAACCGAAATTATCATAGCCATTAATTGAAATATTACAGCTATATAGTCTAATCAAATAGCAAGCTTCATAAAATAGTGTTTCATTAATCTGCCTAATGATAGTTTAAGTAAGATCTCTGTTGCTTTAATAGCTGTAGAGTGTCATTTACTAATGCACAAACAAGCTTTAGGTACTGTAGATTTATATAGTCTACAGCTTGTCTATTCCATAAAAATATTGTGGGAAAGATAAAATTGAATTGGGAAGGGCCATAGTGTAGTTCCACAGAGTTTTATGTGCTCCCTATGACAAATAAGGAAACTTGAGAAAGCAAAGCTCCTTAAATAAGCATTCTTAAAAACTCTCAGTGCTCTGGAAAAGCAAAAGGAAGAGACTACAGCAGATGTAGTAATTTAAGGCTCTTGTATAAATCAAACAGACTGGTTTCCTGCCTTCTCATTGCAGTCATTTGAACTAAGAAAAAATGCAACCTTTAAGTAACTAGTTTAGTTCCTCCTGAATTCAGGTGAGAGGGGAGATAGTGTTACCTGTAGCACAGTACTGGGCCTTCTGAGCCCAGCCTCTTCAATTGGTTGCTCAGGTTGCCAAAGTTACAATCCTAAATACTTGCTGAACAGACTACCTGTTCATACAGGAGATGCATTGTTGTGCAGCTTCATTCCTTCCGATGGGCGTGGAGCAGCTTTAAAGCAAGCTTTATAGGGGTTCTAATTGCAGATGCCTAATTGACTTGATGAATAGCAACTACTTAAAAAAATAAACCCTCTTTCTGTGCTGATCTGCATGATAGAACATAACGTCTCACAGGTGCTGAACACTTGGAGATAAAAGAAATCTTGCTATATTTCCTAAGAATTTTTTTAAGTAGTCTGTCTGCATTTTTAATTCATTGTCTCACTGGCATCTTGTAGCAAGTATGGGTTCACTGAGTCTGTGGCTGGCTTGACATTTTAAGTAGCCTGAGGAGTGAACTTTCTTGAGCAATGAATTTTTCCCTTAGAGCTGTTCCTAGTTGAGTGTGGTAGTGGAGAAAAAATAGTCCGTTAACTGCTTTAACCTACATTTTCTATAGTAAGATGTAGTCTCAACTATGTATTTAGGCTTAAATTCAAAGTAGTCTGAAGTTTTCTTACAAGTGTTCTGGTTTTATAAATTTATCCTGCTATCCTAAATGTATAATGCTTTTGCAAGAGAGCTTACAGGACTCCTAATGTTCAACCTGATGTTGATAGCAACCTTTCATAGCTGGCCACTCCTGCTGAGAACATCAGTTGTATTTGAAAAGCTTTTTCCTTCTGTTCAGAATATATAGTTAGGAACGTGGAACTCTTAGGGGTAGAAAGGTCACAGATGAAATATCATTCATCAATTCACCTTCAGATATTCCAAGGAAGCTTTGACTGAGAGAGTCTGGTAGCACATCTCCAAAGAAAGATGTTGTCCTTTCGTGCTTTAAAGCCTTGAATCACATGTTTTTAATGTTTCCTTATGTATATACACTGTAAAGCATTTCTCAGTTCAGTGATTGGATGCTTCATTTCCAGTGTAGTATTATGAATTTATGTGCACAAAGAACATATTTTATGCTACTTATGTGGGCATAGTCAATGAAAATATATTGACAATGCTGGCTGTTCATGTGTGGTCATTTCACAAAGGTGTTTGTTTACTTTTCTAAGTGGAAATCTGTGTGTTTATTTAAGAAGTCCTTATTTCCTGGAGATAACAATGACTATATTTGTTTCCAAGATCCTGTAGAATGCACTCAAAAAGTCCAGAAGGAACCTTTTTCTCTCCAGATTAGTGACATTTTTTGTCTCTCTTTGCAGCTAACAGTGGCAAGCAGGCAAAAATTTATTGTCTCACTCATTTTTAAAAATCAGAATTCTATAACATGTAATTTCTTCTTTCCACTTTCAGGCTTACAGCTGAAAATATCTAAGTTGAAAAAGGAAAGATGCTTGTAAGTACTCACCCTAATGATCTAGTTTATTAAAGGAGAGTCAGAGTACCATTAATGAGCTGCAATTCTTGTAAGATCAATTAAGGTTTCATGGATTCTTCCTTTAGATGTGAAAAAAACTTTGCTTACTTTAATAATTCAGCTAAAGTCATCTGAAGATGTACGGAGCTCTTTTACAGGGTGTTATTTCTTAAGTATAATTTATAAATTAAATAGTTGCTCATTTTTAATCTGAAATGATGAAATTATCTCTCACTTTTGATGTTAGCCTGGTGTATTGTAAGTTGCTTCCATGTTCTGGAATCTTAAATTGATCAGTCAGTTTTGTAGATGAGAAATATTATCAGTGCTGTGACTGAACAAAAGCCAAATAGGTTAGTCATTGTTGGAATCTTTCTACAACTGCCACATTGTGGATACAGTACTGTTACATAGGAGGTCTTGTTCTCCTTGCTGCATCTGAATACCTGGGGTTTAGTATTTCAAACTTGGTAATCAGCTGACAATGAGCACCTTATTTTGTATTCCACTTCAGCATTGGAGCTAATGACTTGTAAACCCTAGGTCAGAGACTGGCCATTATGCAGTGCCTTCATAGCCAAAGACGTCTGTCATGTTTATCAGGTGCACTGGAATTTTAAGGAAAGAAAACCCAACCAAGGGCCTAGTTCCTTCTGTTGTTTTAAAGTCTTCATGGGGCATTTTACAGGGATTAGGTGAAAGGCATGCAGTATTAGTGTACATTAATATCTTACTTATTTATTGCAAATGACTTAATGCCATAGAATGACTTAGAATTAACTAGAAGCAATTTTAAAATTTGCTATTTTAAGCCTCCTATGAGTGGCATAAACAGAAAAAATAAGGGGATTTTTTGTAGTTTTAGTTTTTTGTTGGAGGGTTTTTTTAATGTCCTAAACATCAGGAAAATACAGCCTGCTTTTGTCAGACTTCAAATTTTGTCATGGCCTGGCTGTACTTGGTTAGTGAACTGAGGTAACAGAATTTTAACATTTTATGCTTCCCAAGTAAAAGTACAAGCCTTAAATAGTCCCTCATGCTGCTTGCATGTAGCTGTTTTATAGGTTGAATATGCAGTTGGAATGGCCTACGTGGGTCTGTGTGATAGTACAGAAAAATAAAGCATCTGTACTTAAATTTAAAGATTAATAAAATATGCTTGTGATTGCACACTGTAGAAGCCTCCAGCTGTCCCATTCACTATACGACCTATGGTTGCTAATTTCTTGAACTACTGTAGTGCCAGCAATATGAAAATGTGGTTGGCTAAACATATGTTAAAGGGATAGTGCCAATTTAAAAGTGTGTTTGTGTAAAAGAATTGTATCAAGTTAGTAAATATGTTTTCATTTCCGAATGTGTGTGTGCTTAACAGCTTTTCATGAGCCAATTTCTTGACTTCCACAAATAATCCATCTCAGGCACACTGAAAACAAACAACTGCTTTCATGGATATATAGAAAGGATTCCATGGTAGAAAGAAGAACTGGGAATTTCTCAGAAGTTAGTCGCTGTCATGTTACACAGATTTAGGCACTTAGCTTTTATTGAACATTCCCTGTAGAAAATAATTGTGTGCTTGTCACTCATACCATGTTTGCATCTTGAAGAGATGTTGTGATCTGATAATAACATTGAAAGGGAGCTAAAATTGAGAAGTTAACATTACTGCTTTTTTCTAGCTCTTTTAAGGAGAAAATTTTCTTTGTTAATTAATTAGTTCTGGTTTTTAGAGAAGGTATTTTCCACAAGATGAAGTGCTTCTGGGGGGTTTCTTTTGTCTTTATGCATACTATGAGAATACATGCTCTATAGAGAATTTCTTCTTGAGGAAGTAAGCCTCTAATGTATCTAAAGACTTTCAGAGATTTCCAAACCTAATGTAGTTTGCGATGCTGCAGAATTTACTCACTGATACAAGACCAAAATGACCTGATTGTGAAAGCTCCCATTAGATTCCCAACAGCTCCACAACACAATAAAGTGTGAGAGAAGTGTTTGAGTTTGTTCTCTGAAATTGTTGCTTGAACATTGTTAGCTTTTGTGTGTTGACTGTCATTAATTCTAGTTTTCACCTGAACAAAAATCAGACATAACAGATCACCTGTATTATTAATTAAAAACTAGCTGCATCTTTCCTCTGTCATTTGTAAATTATTATTAATCAGAAACATTAGTTTTGTTTATTGTCACGATAGTATTTGTGCTGATGATAATCACATTTCCCAAGGATATGAAAGAAACATGCCAGAGAAAATTCTCTGGTGAAAAAATAATGACTACAATTTAAAGCTAGAACATTTTTTTTCCTCATTTTCTTTTCAGGGATGCAGAGAGGCTTGAAGAGTTCTATACCAAAAACCAACAGCTCAGAGAACAGCAAAAAGCACTTCATGACACTATCAAGGTTTTAGAAGACAGGTGAAGTAGTGTCTTCTGGCTTTTGAGCTTGCTGAATTTTGCTCCTGCAGAGTAGCTCTGGATACTTTGCAAGTTGAGTTTATTGTGTTTTGGTGTGGGATTATTGACTTTTTTTTTAGTAAGCCAGTCCTTTTCTAATGCAATCCAAATAGTGTGTTATAGAGAAAAGTGTAGAATTTACATTTTTCTGAATGAAGAACAAGCAAAACATATATAGCATATATATTTATTTATCTCATCCATATAATTAAACATAAAATTAATAATGAATATAAATAAATAATTTCTGTTGTATTGTTATTTTCAAAGTGCTTGTTTAGTTCAGTTTAGATAGAAGTTAGAATAGAGCAGCTTGGGAGGCAAACAGACATTTTAAGGTTTGTTCTTTTGTATCCATCTTTGTACAGTTAAATTTTATATTGATCAAGTTGTAATAGCAGTACAAAACCCAAAGGCAAACGCATATGTTCTGAAACTCAGGAGATAACTCACTAGGAAATGTTTCAGATTTGAGGGGGTCTTTTTTACCAATTGCCTGTTTTACCTAAATTTGATCACAGGTTCTGTTACCTTTTTTTGGACTTAGGTGTTCAACTCACCTGTTGATGCATTCTGCCTTTTCCTTCTTTGTTCCTGTTTAATCTGGTACAGCAAAGCAAAACTAATAGACATGAAATTACAGTGCATTTTTCTTTCTTTAAAAACTATCTGTTTTGGAAAGTATATGTTAAATTTGCTGTTAATAGGGTCTCAGAAGCTTTCTGGGAACAGGAGATCATTACATAGTAAATGGTTTTCCACTAGTCCTGTGTTACCTCAAGTTTTAAAACTGTGATACTCTACTTTTACTTTCAACTCCATTTCTCTGTGAAAGGCATTAGGGATAAGCTTGTAGCCATGCAGGTAATAAACTTTCATACCATGTAAGTAGAGAGGCACTCATGGTGTGGATGGACTTTTCTAATACCTTAGTAGATGAATTACTCACATTGTGAAAAACAAAAGTATTTCAACTGATTTAATAAAAGGAGATTTTAATACTGTTTGTTACACATTCAGATAAGCTAGTATGAAGAGACATTTCAGTATTTTACTCTTGTCATAATTCCACAATATTAAAACACGAATAAACCAGTATGGCTTTTACATCCAATATTCAGTTGTGTAATTGGAAATTTACATCATTTGTTTACTTGGGGTTTTTTAATACTTGATGTAGTAGCAGCAGCAGTAGTGTAGAACTTTTGACAAACTGGTTTCTTATCTAGCAGGCAAAAGAGAGTCTGGTTTTCACTTTGGTAATACTGTTAGCTTTTTGCTGTGTACCAGAAATAAATACATTCCATTAACCACCTATAAAATTAACACATATTTTATTGCATGAGTGAATGTGTCAGGTAAGATGGAGTAATTCTAACCAGTCTTTTTCTGATCATGGATGTGTTTTAAATAGTTAATCTAAACTAGTAGAGACAGTGGAGTCAATGCCTCTCATGAACTTTTGGATCCACTTCAAATTATTGGTGCTTAGGTAAAGATAAAGGTCACGTTTGCTTGGCAGTTGTTACAGAGTGAAATTACTACTCGATCTTTTTATTTGGTTATTTTGCTTAATGACAGTACATATCCTTCTTAGATGAGGTAGTCATTCTATTTACTGAAGTGATTTGCTTATTATTGGTATTTTCTTGAATGAACTTGATGTAAAATGGTGATGTGTATCCAACAATACTTTTAGTAGGATGCCTTACAAAGGATTTCAGTATAAAGGTGTAGCATGCTCCACTTTATTATATAAAGTAATGCATGTTGCTTTAGAAGTATCCCGTAGCTACAATCATTTATGCAAATGTTAGAGCATATAGTATTAGATCATTCAGAAATCTCAAAACATTGCTATGTGAACATATAAAACCACACTATTTAGTGGTGTGCTGCATAGCTGTCAGAAGTTTTCTGGTTTTCATTGTTCAAAAGGTCTGTTAAACATTTGTATCTGCTTCATACATGGCAATATTTTTTTAACAGAGAGACCTTTTTCTCTTCATTTTATTGTAGATTAAGAGCGGGGTTATGTGATCGCTGTGCTGTAACCGAAGAACATATGCGAAAGAAGCAGCAGGAGTTTGAAAATATCCGGCAGCAGAATCTCAAACTTATAACTGAGCTTAGTGAGTTTTATCCCCAAACCTGAAGACAAAACATGCTATTTTGTAAACCAGTTCTCCAGTAATTCCTGTAACTTGATATAATTTATATGTGGTGTATTTAGTAAGCCCAAAAAGTTCAGTCAGGGGATACTTAACTGTACAGTCTGAAAATATGTAACATACCAGTGACTAGTCATTTGACCCACCTTCTTAGATTGAAGTGCTGATACTGAAAGTGAACTGACGTGGAAAATCTTACACTGTAAAGTGGCTACTTTAGATAAAATGTGACTGCTTCTGTTTATTCCTACAGCTAGAATGATTGCCAGCTTTCCTAAGAAAATCCTGACTTCAAAAGGAACTGGTGATTGCACAGTATCAAGTTCAGACATAAGTTGGTCCAGCTTGTGTCCTAACTGCAGTAAACCCATAACTGTCACATAACCGACTGAGGCCACAAAAAATAGCTTTATACCAGGTAGCTTGTAGCCGGCTCATTTTGAAATCAAGAAATAGAATATGTGACACAAAATACACTGTTTGTTTCAGGTGATACACAAGCAGGACACAAATATGTTTATAAAGAGAGTTTGGAAAGATTGGTTGTATAAAGCAAACAGGACAGAATTTTAAAATGTTAATGGTATCTTTATCATTAATTATTTTGTATAATTTAGTTGTCTTGCTTTGTCAAGAACAAGCAGACATTAAATGAGATTTAGAATACGGGAAATGCCAGACAAAAAATAGCATTTTGGTGATTAATTAAATTATTGAAATATTCAGTTCTATGCTAATACAAAACACAAGAGTGTTTCAAGGACTTCTAATATTGGGCACTTACATAAAATTATTCTGAATTGTGAGTTTAATGATGAACAGCAAACAGGGTAAAGTCCATCTCTAAATACAGCTCTGAACCTTAAAAATCAAGGTGACACCTATTAGGTACAAATCTTGAACTAACACAGAGCAGTAGGCTCCTATGGGTTTGGGTTGAGATCTGTATAACAATGAAAAGATCATTTGATGAATCTAGAGGCAAAATAGACAACAACAAAATAAAAACAAGAACACAAAAATTAAAGTGAACAGAAGAGTTGGAGCTATTACCACATTAGTTTGAGACAGCATGGAAGAAAGGCTTAATGGTTGCTTTAGTGGCTAAAACCAAATTCAAATTGCTTTGTGTTTCATAGGTTATCCTTAGCCTAAGGAAGCAATTTTGTCCATGGAGACAAGGGAGCAATTCACTCATCTTTGCAACATGGTCTCACTTGTGTGTACGTGGACAAAAGTAATTAATGATTGTGTAGAACTAATGTTGTGATACAGTAACTGTGTCACTTTTGCCTTTTGTAACATGTCATTTTACTACTTTGTAAATTACTAGCTTGAAACTTAATTTTTGTAAACCATAGAGAAGGTGTATTGTATTACGTTTTACAATTGGTTATGTTTCCTTCAAGGACCTGACAAGATTATCATGTTAACAGGTGTGCATTAATTTTTTTAATACTTTTTTCTGTAAATTTTAGTGAATGAAAAAAACAACTTACAGGATGAGAATAAAAAGTTAACTGAACAGTTCCAGCAATTACAGAAGGAACTAGAGTAAGTTTTGGGTTGTTTGGGATATTCCCCCATTCCTCAGTAGAAATGTCTGGGAGTATAAGTATCAACTTTTAAGTCTTTAAATCTTGTTTCCTCTTTCTGATAGATAGACTGTGAAAAGATAGCCTACTGCCACTATAACAGCATAACAACATTGCCTTTTATTGTGTAGATTTTTATTTTCTTTTAGCTGTGGGCATCTTGTTTTAAACTGGGAGAAGTGAATTTATCATAGAAATTTTGCTTGACTTTTGATCACAGTGTATAGCAAAGCCTTACGTCTCACACTTTTATTCCTTGGTCGCCTCTTTACCTTTTGTTTCCTCCTAGGCTAAGACTTCAGAAAAGTAGTTACTTAGATAGTCAAAAAGTCCCAGGATCTTGCAATACATTTTAAAAATAAAATTACTATAATTTTGCAATTTTAAAAGAAAAATACAATAGTAAATTTTGAAAACAAGACATAGAAATAGTAAGCTACAAATTGACTGTGAAATTTTAATCTGCTATAGTAAGAATGTGCCATCTAATGTGGTTAATATGTGAATGTGGTGTACTGTGCAAGGCAGAGGTAGTGTTCCTTTCTTGTTGTGGTCTGACATCATCTGAAACTTATCTCACTTTTCCCTATCTGTGACTAAGTTGTATACATGCCTGGGAAAAATGGGACAGGATGTGTGGACTTGGTACAAGAAGGTTTTTTTATCCATGTGGTTTATTTCTTGTCTCTGTCAGATTTCAACTTTAGTAGGGAGTGAAACAACTACAGTTCAGAATGACTGTAGTCCTATTCCTCTGTATTTCTTGGTTTGTCTCCCATCTTTGCACCTTCATTGTCCTTTCTTTTTTCTGTATGTATTTAATCTTCTTGTGGTAACATACTTCATGACCCCAGCTTCCGGTAAAAATCTCTGGCCACTGCAGGAAAGCTGACAATGACCAATGTAACAATATGATATTTGATCTGCATGTTAAGTGATCATTCAAATAAGTGCAGAGTTGAGTGGATAAACAGTAATTTACAACGATGGTACTGCTGTTTTAATACAGTCACTGCATTTGGTTGGTGCGGTTGAGCTATAGTCATGGTACTTTATTTAGAATTAGCAACTTAGATTGATGTAGTATCACATTGTAGGTGCAAAGTAACAGATTGTTTCTACTGCATGATACGAAATCAGATTTCTGCAGTCTTCTGTGTTTTGTAGCCAAGTTATAATATTAAGAATAAAAATCTGAGAATTCTACATATAAGTGAAATCAGTGGAAGTGTAGAAGAATTACATTATCTGATCCTTTATGACATTGAGATTTCATTATGCATGGATGGAACAGCAAGGAAATTTCTGCAAAAATCTCTTCTGGGGTCTCAGATAAATCCATGATTCAGAAATTATTTATTATGTAGTTATGATGTACAGTATGTATGGCAACTGCTTCATTTGATGGTTTTTCCCTGTGATGGTATGTAGAAACTACCTCTTGGTTTATATAGAAGTAAGGTGCAGAAAAATATATTTTTAGTAGGGTCATTTGTCAAGCAAGACCACATGTGCCAGTAAATTTAAAGAGAACTCTAACAACTAACTTAAATTGGCAAAGTAAATTGATTAATATATCACTCTGTTGTTTATTTTGATTTGTGTCTTAAGATATTGCTAGTAGATAATATAGTTTTTCAGTGCTTTCTTTTTAAATGTGCTAGAAAAGAGGAATTACAAAATCACACAAAGGATTCGTCAAGACTTGAGAACATCAGTGCATCAGTATTTGTCATTAAGTGTTCAAAATTAGTAATGGTAAAAAGCCTAACTGCAAAAATGCTTTTTGTCTCAAGCCAGGCAGCTTTTTAAAGTTTTCCATTACCTTATTTTATATAAGATATTGTGGTTCAGCTTTAAGGCAAGCAAAAATTTATCTGTATTTCCTCTTTTTCCCTTAGATCAAAACCTTATATCCTTCTCTTTGTAGTTAGGAAGTGATCTTTTGGCCTGTTTTCTCTTGAGAATCATAAGGGAAAGTGCAACTGCAGGAAGATGACCAAGCAGACTGAGTTAGATTTCTGTGTGCTTTTCTTTTACTGCCTTTTCCACATCTCACTGCACCATAGGGCAGTTAGCCCCTTGTGAAGTACTAAACAAGCTATTTAAATTCAAAAATCCAAAATCAGTCCTTTTTTGTTGTTATTTCCTTGCTATGTATAGATAGAATTTTTGGAAAGAAAAGATATTGTTGTTTGTTGCACCAATTTTTATATACTGACTCTCCAGAAGGCTGCTAGAGCTGACAGTGTGAGAGAAGGTAAACTTCATAACTCATCTTGTATTTTACATTACTTGTTTTCCATGCTTTTTTACATTATTCCCTGAAGACCTTTTTGAGTTGAGTTAGAGGTAACATCAATGCTTTGGAGGGGGATTGCTTTGAATACAGTGCTATTCAGTACTATTTAAAATTGCCCAAAAGCTTTTATTTTGTATTTAAGGCAGTATTTCTGATCACTGAATATATTCTGATTTGGAAAGGACCCAACAAGGATCATCAAGTCCAACTCTTAAGCGAATGGCCCATCCAGGGATTGAACCCAGAATCTTGGTGTTATCCAGCATTATGCTCTAACCAACTCAGCCAATCTCAGGGTCATAAACTGGGAAGATGTACAGGGATTTCCATCCGGGGTGGTGGGGTGGTGGGGGTGGGAAAGACACTGATCCATCCATTTCAGCATTATTTTGTTAAAGAAGCGCCTGCTTCAGAGAACAAGCTATAACCTCTACACTACCTAGCTGCTTCTGGGAAAAAGGGCTTCCATAGTGCAGTTGTATGTTGACTTCAAATGTGAAGAGCTAGGGTTGTATGCTGTTCTTGGGGTTGAGCAATGGTCAATCTTTTGTTAGATGTATCTAAAAACTGGGTTGAGTATTACTTTTTTCACAGTGCAATGTTGTTGAGGTGGCTGTATTTCCAGAATTGTTGGGTTCTCATACTGAGTGATTGTCCTGCTTACTGAAGTGAAAACTCTTCATCTTGCTGACTTGGGGTTTTATTTGACTACTTGATTTGGCCTCCAGGGTGCAAAAGCAGCAAGCAGTGGAGGCAGAAGAAGTTATTCCAGGTTCTCCAGTTGTAACATCATCATTTTCTGTGGTTAATCGTATGAGAAGAAAAAAAGAGAATAGGCATGTCCGATATACAGAACATACACCCCCAGATTTGGAACTTAGGGAAAGCAACAGTGGTAAGAGTAATTTTTTTTTTTTTTTTGTAATTAATTAAGGGCTAAAGAGAAAGATCGTGTATAAACTTGATTGCAAAGGGCAAAAACTAAAAAAAAAAAAAAAAACTAAAAGCTTTGTGCTTTTTTTTACTCTACCTTTTCTCTTTTTGTATGATAATGCATGAGTCCAGGGGAAAAAAGTCTATAGCAGTAACTGTTACATCAGTGATATGCTCAGAACTTATTTCAACCTTCTACTTTTATTCATCCATGTACACATGCAAATGTAACAGTTTTCCAGCCTATATTTCTTCTCTAAGTGCAAATTGGCTGAAAAAGCATCTGTTCAGGTTTGACTTGTGCGTGCAGCAATGTCACCACCTAGTGGAGAATGAAACAGATGTTTTACCACATTCTGAAAGTATTCTGCAACTGAAGTAATGTTACTGAAACTGGTAGATATCTACATGGTCTCTCTTTGTCTGTATTCTACACTGTTTGCATTTGTTTTGTGTCTTAAATTCAGAAGTATTATGTGCATTTAATTTCCAGACTTTGTTCTATATTGTCATAGAAATAACTCCAACATATTTTGTCTACAAAAAGTATTTTTGTGTAATAAGGCACTTTGTGCTTGTATTTTATTGATACACAGGAAATATCGTAATCCAGGTCAATTTATCTTGTGGCATTAAAAAAGGTATTTTAAGTATGAATACATCTAAATATTAGTCTTGACTAAAAGCCTCTTCCCAAGAATAAAAATAGGATAACTGTGGGATGAAAAGGGTAGGCTGGTTATTCATGCCCTTTATTTTGCATTTGAAATTTTTAGTGCTGTGAGTAGTTTCTCCTTTCTAAGCATACCTATCTCTTTCCATATGGAGCTACCAAATGAATCCAAAATTTAATATGTAAGAAGTGGTGTGAATACCCATCACGGTTAATGGCTGTGAAAAGCTATTGGTCGTCAAGGTAGAAAGGACTACATGGCATATGTTTGTCATAATTCAGATCTCAGCTTTTTCACCTTTTCGTTACCTTAGCTGATGCAGAACATTGTTGCCTTGGATAGTTTATCCTTCAATAATTTCATTGCCCTATTAACAGGTCAAATACAGTTGAATAACTATTTTTATGTGGTCATACTAGATGGTGGTGTCTTTTGTGTTGGTATTGTTTTAGGGCTGACCAGCTGAGATCATATTTGTGAGAAAAAGGATTAATATAAAATATTTATAATTTTATTTTTATTCTGACATATCACTGTCACAAATTATCAGCTGTGCTTACATTGCTGGATCTACTGAAACATTAAATCTCGCATTTAAGTGCTTTTACGATCTGGAACATTGTCTGTATATACGCAAAATTATCACAACAGGATATCTAATTTCACCATGTGAAAATGTTTCCACATCTCTTAGAGTTTGGAAAAATGCCACTCTTTTCCACACAAGTGAGCACTCACCATGGAGGAGAGATACTAGTGACAGACACCTGTGATCCGCAACTGTCCCCTGTGCCAAGTGAGTGTATTAATAGATTTAGTTCTAATTCCATTCAAAATAAGGCAAAAATATTGTAAAACTGAGGTTTCATCTCTTTAAGCTTTTTAAACACAGAAACGTAATAAAGCACAAACCTTTTTAAATACTCTGATGACCGAGAATGAGCATGGAATTATTCATGCAAGTCAGGGTTGTGGTGGTTGCTGTTCTTGTGCTTTCCAATCTCATTATCTTGCCCCAGTTTAATGAACTGAGTAATGTTAAACCCCTCGAAGAAGGGAAACTCGTCTATTTGTTTTCCTAATAAAAACACATGAAAAATAATGGTTACTGTCAGTTAGGAAATATGCAAGGCAAGCATTGTATTATTAATATACATTATTTCTGTTTTACATGCTTTTATCAGACTATTTGTGCCCTGGACTGGGAGTGTGAAAAGCAACTTATATATTGATTTTTAATTTTGGGGAGCTGTATTATTCAAATTGGACACATATTTCTCTGTATCAAAGTGATACAGCAGTTTGCTCTCATCAGAAATTCTTTTGCCACTTACTGCTTCCAAATACGACTTTTATCTGACAGAGATCAAACTGTTTCCATAAATGCCCGTTTTAAATTGTGATCTTTTTAGTTCTTTGTACCATCTCTGTGAGTCAAGCAAGATACTATAATGCATATGTAACTTATTGTGATTTTTCTTTCTACTCAAAAAGATAAACCAAGGGTGGGAGGATACCCTGTTCCAAAGCCATCTTTTAATTTGGCTGCAGTCGTTGCAGAAACAATTGGACTTAGTGTTGAAGAGGAATCTGTAAGTATTCCCAAATTTCTTACATAACCAACTTTTTGGGCCAGTTGTTTACAAAAACAGTGTTTTTTCTCTTTTGCATTAAAATTCTGCAAAAATATTCTGAGTTCCAGTAAGCTCACTTTGGTTTGCTTTTGCTTAGTCTTTACTGACTTGAGCATGAAGAGATGTAATTCTGCTGACCTGTTGGGGGGCGTTGAGGAGGAAGGCAGAGACATGGTTCCTCCTTTCAAGTTTTGTTAGTACAGTGATCTAAATCCTTGGGTCTGATAAATTCCCTTTGTGCAGTAATCAAATCTAAGACATTGAAAACTGTTTCTTGGCCATGAGACTGATTGGTGAGTCAGGTGAGATTATTTAATAGTTTTGGTTGGTAACTACCATAAAAATATAGTATGAAGACTGTTTTTTTGCCCATGCATGTGAATGAATATTTTTCAGTTTCCATAAGATTTCTTTAAAGCTTCTGGTCCAAATTTAATCTCTTAGCTTTTATGATTTTTCAGAGTTTTGAATGTTTTGATTTGAATGGGTCTTTAGAGTATTTATGTGCCAACCAAGCATATTTCTAATTTTAAATCCAGTATCTTCTCACACTTCTTTTCTTTGTTTTCCTTCACCACTTGCAAGGAGTCCCAGAGTGTACTGAATCTTCCCCTCACTAATACAGTTATGAGCCAGGCCTCAGAGAGCATGCAGTCTGAAGACTCAAGAAAACATCCAGCTTCTGAATCAAGAAATGATGACAACAATTTAGGGTGTGTTTCCACTCAGTTATAATAGTTAAAATTGTTTTAAACAGGCTTATAGAAGTTTGGGTCTTCATAGAATTTCATGCAGCATTTTGCTTTAAAGGTATAGAAATGGAAATAAGTATTTTCATATCAGAGGGATTTCTTTCAAGTAAATAACGTGAGAAGCAAAGAAACTGATAGAATGCAAAACTGTAGGCTTTTACTTATTTCACTTCTAGTTTGGGCTTCTTGTGTACACAGTCCCTTATTTCCTAGTTTCTCATTATTGCAAGGTATCTTCTGAGGCCCATAACCCTGTGAATAGTGGGCCTAGAGCTGGAATGCAGAAATGATCTTATTGCTCTGATTAGGTGTCAAACCAATTGACTGTTGCCCTTCCCACTATCCTCAGGATATTGTGGTCTTATCTGGATTTTTTTTTTTTTGGCCCTATTTGTCATCTTGAATGTATGTTTTGTTGATGACAGGTAAAAAACAGTACCGAAAGGAACTTTTTTCCTTCACTTGCAGAAGCTTTAAGAATCTGTTGTGGTTTTAAGATCTATACAAGAACATAAATAGACTCCTATTGCAACCATTCTCACTTTCTTCCTTTTCATTGCACTGAAAGGTAGGGAGTCCTTGGATACAAGAGATACTTAGGCAGACTTAACTCTGTCCTTGGTTCTCAGTTGAATGTGGAACAGATTTTCACACCTTACACCAAAATGAAGGATGAGATCTGTATTTTGTTTGCCTTCTACAGCTCTAAGTGCAACAGTACCTATCCCTAGAATAGGTTAATTTTTATTTATCCTTCTGTTTTCAGTTAATACTAGCAGCTCACACAGCTTTAAAGCAGATCAGCAATAGGAAACATATTTTTTATATCACTTCCTCTCCTTCCATCTGTACACCAGAAAAAATCTCTAATGTTTCATTGTATTCAGTATTTCAGATCCATCTCATAACACTCCACCACATGATGACTGGGATTCTCGGGTAGCTTCTCCTGTTTTTGGAGCTTCTAGCAGCATGAAGAACAACTCAAGTACAGTTCATGCTCCTTGTATTTTAGATTCAGGATTGAAGCCTCATCTCAAAACCAACCTCTTCAACAATCCATCCAGTTCCATATCTCATAAAAGTAGATCAAAATCTGAAGATGTTGCTTTTGTTGCACCACTGAATCTTGGGTCGGAAATAAACTCAGTTATCAGCCAGGCCTCTGTCCATAGGCAAATGGTTGTGAAAAAGAATTCTAATGAGGCTGTAGCCTGTGTTGGAAACACCTGCACAGCTAAAAATGAGGTGATCAAGAGCGATGTCCTTCTTGTATACCAGAAGCAGCTAGAAGGCAGGTGTGCTAAGAGAAAGAAAGCTGAAGATGATCATGCAGTTAGCTGTGAGCAAACATCATTCAGCAAAGAGAACTCTGTGCCCTTTCGATCTGATGTTCAGCAGATTAATGGAGAACATACAGGGGATAAGCCCTTGGATCTGTCTGATCGCTTCTCTGGAGTTCGTGGTCAAGAGAAAAAACAAGGAAGTGAGGAGACATATAAAAGACTGAAGCAAGTGACTCTGCATGACATTTTTTCACACATAGGGAAGACCATTCCTGAAGGTTCATCATCCATTCAAAATGCCAACAATGAGAGCTGTTTATTTGGCAGAGATTTACAAGAGGAATCCTGTGTACAAGAGGCAGTGCTGGGAAAAACATTCTCTGACAGGAAAAACCAGATCCTAACAAAAGAAGAGGTTCCTCCCTTCAAATTTGCACCACTGCCGAGTTCTGCAGAGACAGAGGAACTTTTTGATGATGTAAAGGTATGCTTTTCTGACTCTTTTTCTTCTCCTTTGAAGTATTTTATTTAAATTTTGGGAAATAGTAAAATTGCAATATGTTGTTAGGTTGCCAGTGGCCATGTACCAAATAGAAAGAAAGCAAGGACAGGACATGGAGAGTCTGAACCAGCATCTGTACTTCAGCCAAACCCTTGTAGACTATCAAAAAGTAAAGCCCAGCAAAATGAGCAAGGTAACTTGATGAAAATGTTCCTTTTACTGCCTGCCTACCCCCTCAGACTGTGCTTGGAATTTTTCCTATCTTCCTTTCTTCTACTTTAATCCCTTTGTTCTGCTTCTAGCTCAGTCACATTTTATTTGGGATTTCTCAAGATCACATCCAACATTTACAAGTCTTTGTCTTCCTGGCATACTTTTGCCACTGTATAATAAATATATCATTGGTATTCAGGCATACATTCAACGGGCTAGGAATCTTGTTCTTTCTTGTTTGTTTAGCATTGTTATTTGTTGCAGTGTAATAATAAAATCTCATGAAGTTTGAGTTTAAACTATCAAATACTTGAAAACTATTCAAGTGTGAGCATAAGTAATTTTGTTAATATTTTCCATTATTCCTAATGATCTGGTAAGGAAATTTGTACCTTTATTGATAATGAGCAAAGGCTGTCATATGTTCTTTCTAGAGCATGTATTTTCTTTCCTCTTAAGTGCTCCCAGTTGGAAAACTAACTTTTTTGAACTAGTGTTTTAGAATCAAAGCTTCTGTATTCCTCAGCCAAGCTGTGACACTGCATACTTTATTTAGAAATACTTGCATTATGAATTTAAAAGATACTTGCCAATAGTGGCTGTGTGGCTTAGAATCTAAATATTCCCCTCAGGAATAAATCAAGAGGCATCTTTCGAGCAATGACCAGACACTTTTGTACTCTTTGCTTAGACCTGACACTTGTATTGTCATTGATCTAACTTCAATAGTGAACCAGCTAGGGAAGGCACCCCCTGGATCTGTTGTTTGTAAGCAGAGAAGGACTGGTAGGTGAAGTGATGGTTGGGGCCATCTTGAGTACAACAGTCACAAAACGATAGTTTTCCATTCTCAGAAAAGCAAGAAGTGAGAGGTAGCAGAACTGCTACCTTGAACTTTTGGAGGGCAGACTTTGGCCTGTTTAGGAGATCAGTTGACAGTCCTCCCTTGGGAGGCAGTCCTTAAAGGGAGAGGAGTCCAAGACATTCTTGGAGAAGGAAATCTTAAAGGTGTAGGAGCAGGCTGCTCCATGTGCTGCAAGGTGAGCTAATGGGAAAGAAGGCCAGCCTGACTGAACAGAGAGCATTGGGTAGAACTTAAAGAAAGAGAGTTTATGACTTTAGGAAGAGGGGGCAGGCAGCTTCAGGAGAACAACAAGCTGTTGTGAGGTTGCACAGGATAAAAATAAGAATGGCCAAAGTCCAGCTAGAGCTTAATCTGGCTACTGCCATAAAAATGTTTCTGTAAAGCCATCAGCAACAAAAGGAGGGCTAAGAGAATATCCTTGCTTTATTGGATGTAGGGGAAACACAGGGACAAAGGATGAGGAAACGGCTGAGGTACTTAGTGCATTTTTGCCTAAATCTCTAATAGTAATTCTCAGGGTACCCAGGCCCTGAGCTGGAAGACTGGAATAGGGAGCAGAATGAAGCCCCCATAGACCAAGGCGAAATTGTCACTGACCTCTTGCACCACTTAAACACACACAAGTTTATGGGGCCAGATGGGATCCACGTGAGGGTACTGAGGGAGCTGGCAGAAGTGCTCAGCAAGCCACTTTCCAAAAATTTATCATCAGTCCTGGATAACCAGGGAGGTCGCAGTTGACTGGAGGTGAGCAAATGTGACACCCATCCACAAGAAGGGCTGGAATGAGGATCCAGGGAACTACAGGCCTGTCAGCCTGACCCAGGTGACCAGGAGGGTTATAGAGCAGATCACCTTGAGTGCCATCATAAAGCACATGCAGAATAACCAGTGGATCAGATGCTTCTGGCAGAGTTTGATTCTAATTATTTCTCTTTTGTTTCTCATATTCTGTGCATACAGATGTGAAAGATAAACTCTCTTTAGAAAACTTCCAGTGGAGCATAGACCCAGGAGCTGACCTTTCACAGTACAAAATGGACATTACTGTGATTGATACAAAGGTGAACTTTTATAATAAGTCTGCATGTTCTATGATGTTGGAAAAGCCTGCAAAGCAGTACAATGAACATTGTTCAGGGCAGACCAAACCCACTTTGTAACAAAATTCAGAATTTGGCTCGTTTGATATTTGTTCATGCTACAGTTATCCTAAAACATTTCCACTGTTTAGTTGTACTTTGTAAACTCAGCAGGCATATTCTCAGTATGAAAGTGGACAAATGGTTGTGAGAAAGAATTCTAATGAGGCTGTAACCTGCAGGAAAAAAAGTAAATCAGTGTCCAAAAAGAAGCCAGTAACTGCTTTGAAACTGTTTCAGATACACAGCACTGACACTGACTAACCATTTTTTTTCTGGGTGCAATTGTCATGTTTGCTTTTTTCTTCCTTAGGGTGGTTCCCAGACCAGAGTTGGAGGAGAAGTTGTTGATATGGATTATACATATGTTAGTGACAGTGTGCTATTAGAAATGAAAAATCAACAGCAAAGTCAGGAAAGCAGTCCACGTAAGACTTTTTTTTTTTCTCTTCTCTTTGGTTTGCTTTTTTATGGTATGATGGGGTTTTGGGGGTTTGTTGGAGAGTTTTTTTGGTTGGTTGGTTTTTTGAGGAAGAGGAGGAAAGAGTAAAAGGGCACTTTTTTTTTTTTTTCCCTATATGGCTAGATAGTAGAAAATGGTTTGCAGGAAAAAATTGGTCATGCATTTTTATAGGTTACACAGGTCAGTCTATTTCCTAGAGAGTTGGTGGTGGGTTTTGAGGTTGTTTTTTTTAACAAGGTTAAAAAAAAAGACAGGATTTGTGCTGAGAGAGCCAGTAGCTATTCCTTTACAGTGCTTAAAGGGTGAAATACTTGACAATATAACAGTTCTGATCTCACCTGCAGTGAACAGCTTTGAAGGTTTTCTATGTAATCACATCAGACTTTGTATGAGAAGACTAATTTTGTTTTTAATGACATATAAATAGAACTAGTATGTTTAAAATAAATGCAAATGTGTTTATATCACTTTTACCCTATGGTATGTGATGAATCATGGCTGCAGGGCAGTGACTATTTCCTACCCACAAAAAGTATTTCCTTCTGCTTGGATAAGTCCATAATTGCTAGAAAAAAAGTTTCACATATCCAGTATTAAGGTCAAAGGTACCTCACAGCAATTCAGCAGTTAATCAAATTTTAGAAATGGGATCCAAGGTATCTGAAAAATAAATGAGCATTGGCCACATTTGAAAGCTTGACAGAGAAGTTGCAGCAAGAATTAAGGTATAGCTGGTTTTGAGTTAATTGGTACTGGAGCAGTAAGTAAATGTTAATTCTTTTGATTTAGTCAAATTGTGATTTCTTGACTAAAATAATTGAGACACTGATTTGGATGTTCTTTGTGCTTTTAATAACAGGAGGCGAAATAACAGATATGTTTGATCGGACAACCCATGAAGAATATGAATCCTGCCTACCAGAAGATAGCCCATCGGCATGTGATGAAAAAGAAACTCTTCATGATGAAGAGCAGGAAAAGGGAATAATAGCAGCAAGCAAGAAACTAAAGAGTGGGATATAATTTGGTTTTGTCTTTATTAGCTTACCTAAACTACAAGAGTTGATTTGAAGTCAGACTCTGTTCTTTAGGAACAAATATGCCAAATAAACCACCAGTTCTTTTTGCATAAATTTGTGGTAAAGTTGATTACTTGTAAGGACGTAACATAAAGCAATATGAATTTTTTTTGGTAGTTCATTTATCGCCACACAAATGTGGGATGCATAGTGGAAGTTGGCACAGCAGCAGAACACTAAATTGACTCTTAAAAGAAACACCAGGTTTTGGCTACATCTACTTACTTCCTTTCTTCTCACTATTCTAGGTCCTATTGAAGATTTTACAGTATTTTGTATTTTAAGCAGCCTTTCCTTTGATGTTCTTCTTGTCTTCTTTGCTTGTGTCACTGCTGGTTTCCTTCTGCTCCAGTAATATTTTTGATTGATGGTTCTATCAGTTCTGTATTATCTTTTGCATCTGTTTGAATCTGTTGTCTCAGACTGAAATGTACATGGCATTCTTATGTTTCTTAACAGTTTGTTAATAATTTTGCAGAAGTTTCTGCAGGCAGTCTGTTAACCTTGTATTTTGTTTTGCATGTGTATTTACAGAACATGAGGATAAACAAGATAAAGCCAAGCAGAAAGCTTTTGTAGAGCCTTATTTCAAAAGTGATGAGAGGTAATTTAGTTTGTTCTCTATGGGCATTTTAAGGCTCTTGGTATCTTCCCTATAGGAAACTTGATCCTCCATAAAATAAACATCTTTGTGTGTAACAGCCTAGCAGTTGAAGATGCAGAGGTAGAAGATCTACTACATTAGATAAAAGACTTTAGATAAAAACTGGGATAAGGGGAAAAAATGTTGAGATGCTTGTTACATTAGCTGAAGAGATTGCCTCTTCTGCTTTTTATAATTTTAGTGAATGCAGTGGTTTGTAATCCATGTGGTTTCTTACAGGCGTGTGGTCATGCCTGAATTTATGAGCCAAGGACCTGTGGGCTGCTTGTACAAATGAAAAGCTTTCCTTCTCTGGTATTTTTGCCCCTTGCTCTCTAGGCAATAAATGAATAGTGTTCAACAATTGCACCTCTTAGTGCCTCCTCTGTTGCCTTCCAGTATTATCATAATTGGAAGTCTGAATCTTCATTTTGTAATGATACCAAGTACTTCAGTTAGCTTATATTTTACCTCAGTGCATGTTTTCTTTGTAGAGGAAAACTTGTTTATTGTTTTGAGAGCAGTTAAGTTGAAAAGAACCTACTGATCTTGAACCCCAACTCATGGTAATTATTGTAAGCACAACTCTGTCTTGGACAAAAATATTCTATAGAAGATCTCTATTTGGGTAATTTCTATATAGTGATTACTTTTACACTCTGAAAAGCCATAATAATGAGACACACATTTCTGGTTATTTAGAAGTTCATACTATATTTGAAAACTGTTTTATTTATAAAAATTGCCCTATTCAACTATGAAAGGCAGTATGATTTGGGTTTTGTAGACATTTCCTGAATTATTTTTTTAACTTGTCTGTCCATCATTTTGTTCCAAAAAAATGGAAATTTCCAGTCATGTAGAAGAAATAAAAGTACTATTATGTGAAAACATTTTTGTTTTTCAGAAAGAGCACTGTGTTAGATTTTCCTCATATTGAGGTTATTCGAAAAAAAGAAGAAAGAAGAAAATTACTTGGCCACACTTGTAAGGAATGTGAAATAGTAAGTAGTGCTTTAAAATTTGTCAGTCTGCCATTCGTTTAAGTCCAGACAGTATCTAAGTGCTGAAGTGCTGTTTTTAATTATTAATTTGGTTGCATCATCATCATTACCTACGTAGCTGGTAAGTAAGTGTTTACCAAAGCTGGATAACCATGTTTGCAGGTGGTTTGTTTGTTTTTAGTGCAGTAGCCACATTTAGCATGGAAAGACTTGAGTTTGATTTTTTTGTGTGTATCTGCATGACAGAAGAGCTTCTTATGTCATGGTTCCAGTACAATTAATGTTAATAAAAAATACATTAGCTGGGCAAAGAGCTATTACAGGTTTCCAAACTTTAGATCAAAAGCTCTACTGAACTTTATGGGCACTGGGCTAAGTATGTTCTATATCCTGTTGTACCATTATATAGATAGACAGATCTCATTTTGGTTTGGTTGATTTTTTCTTTGTTTTCTGGGTTAATTTTTTTCAGATAATTGCACCAGCATAGGCGACAATGCGTATATTTATGCAAATATATGCAAAAATGTCTAAAGTTACTTGTTTAAAATACTTGTTAAAAAGTACAAAATTTTAGGTTTCACATTACACATTTTTTCCTCGCTTTCTGTTTACTAATCTGCTTTCAGATACTTGGTGTAGAGAAAAAATATTGATGTAACTACATGTGTAATAAGAACATATTTTATTTAGCCGTTAATAGAGTTATGATCTAATAAATGATGACTCAGTAGAAGTGTGGATTAATGACTGAACAATGGTGGATTTTCTGGAATCTTTCCACTTAATTTCCACATGTATATAGAATCAACATTTTTCAGAGATTCTCCTGCTATTCACTTTATAGTCAAGTCCCATTTACTTAGCTGAATAAATTTATTAGAGTATGTTTTTAATGAAAATATTTTCTGAAAAATATTGGTAAAACTCATTAAATACAAATACTTAATTTTTACAGTCAATTATAAATACCATTTAAAAAAATATGTTTGATTTAAAGAGTTTGAAAGAAAACAAAACAACCCCCAACCTTCAGTCTGTTTCATGGTTCCAGAGCCATGTGTTAAGCATTTTAATTTCCTGTTTCTGTAAGCTGCAGGTCTTCCTTCTGTAAATCCAATACATGTTACTTTCTGTCAAATTGGAGTGATAACTGTAGTGTCTGGAAACATTCACAGCTCCAGTTTTGTGACAGTAGGTTTCTACATTAAATGCTAGGAAAGTTTGGGTTTGTTGTTGGTTTTGGCTTTTTTGGGCTTTTTTTTAAGTCTACACCATTCAAGATCAATGTCTTGGAACGTGTGGAATGCTTGGCTGTGTCATTGCACAATAATAAAACTAGCTTTGAATTAAATGCCTGTGGAAGAAGGGAGTATTGGATAAAGCATAAGTGATGCTTTAGAAAAGTCTTCGTTTGCTGATTAGCCATATGGGTTTGAAAAGCTGCCAGAGTCTAAGGGAATATTTAGGGAGTGGATTAGAGATGAGTAAATTGATTCTGGCCCTGTACTGCAAGTGGTGTGATTGGGGTCAGTTACTGTCACTCTGAGAAGACCTGAGATTTAACTTGCCACACAAAGCAGATATTAAAGTCCTTTATAAGTGCTTATCTTAAAGCTTTGTGGAAGCACCTCATTCACTTTACAGTGTAGAACTTTTGATAAGAAGTCATGTTTTGGTTTTTTATGACCTTGTGATACTATCAGAGAAAGATTGTAGGCAGAAGTTACAGGTAGCTTGTAAAAGTAACATTTGTTAGTGTGGTTATTAAGTGTAGTTACATTTAGGTGAGTAGGAGGATCACTCAGGTGCATTTTTATATGCATTTAGATTACAGGAATTATTCTGTAAATTTTTGCTAAAGTAATGGTAGGAATGTTTTTAGGGATTGTTCCCTTTCTGAAACTGCAAATTGTAGAGTTCTATAAGTAATTCTTTTACAGGGAGGACAGGATGAGATTGTAGTATCTTCACACATGGAAAAGCCTAGCTCGAATGTTTTGTGTGGATTAAAAATGCTGTGGACAGTGAGATCAATCTAGAAAACAGCTGAGAGTTCTTTTGCTGTTTAGCTGACATACATAACTCTCATTCTTTGTCAACCCTAATAGATTTTTAAAGAAGCCAAAGAAGAAGAGTTTCTTTCTAATTTATTTATAAAACATGCTTATCTTGATTTTTTGATTGTTCTTATTTTCTGTTACTACTAAACTGTACTGTATTTTTCATTGTTGGATCTGTAATTATTCCTTACTAATCATAAATTGTTTAATTAAAAAAATTGCAACACACTACCAACTTTTAGTAGATTAATTTCTAAAATACCAGGCTATTTACAGGACTAAATAAGGAGCACTACTAATTATCCCTGAATAAAACTCAGCAGTATTTGTCTTATACAGACATTGTAGAATTCTTATTGTTAATTTTATTGACTTAACACCTTGTTCTTAACTTCTGTCAGTAAAAATCAAATGAGCATACTTTACAATTCCAAGTAGCTGAGAGCATGAAATAATCTCTGTTGACGGAGATATCCTGTTCTTTTCCTGATTTCCCCAGTCTAGGTCACTTTCCACATGATTGAATGAGTTCTAAACTTTAATTTGCCTTTTTGAATTGTAACACTGCCATTTCTGTAGAATTGTTTTACCATTTTCACAAGGGTCAGGTTTCTTGTGTGGCTGTGACTGTTGACTTACTAGTTGAATCAAACAGTGCATTCACTTTGAAAATATTTTGACCCTGTATGTGCTCTAAGGTCCAGATTTGTATTTTTAGGAGATACAATTAGAATTACAAATTAAAACAGTAGAAAACTGCATGGAAAAAAATATACTCTAACTTTCTATTGTGCTACTCAGGGAAACAGCCAGCAAAAAGGTTTGGAGGGAGTATTTACTTTTCTCATTGCAGCCCCCAGTACAGCTGACAGGGGTGAAAGAATATAGCCAATTTACTATAGAGACTGCTCAGCTGACAGATAATTTCTGGAGTCCCAGTGTCAGTCAGCTACTTTAACTCTTTATTTACTTCTAATTTGAGGCTAAGTAAGTAGGAAGCATTTTGACTTAAGTTTGCAGTTACTACTGTAAATTTGGATACTGGAAATAATTGTGCAGCACGGGGTTTGTAGTGGACTTTTTTCCTTTTTTTATTTTATATGTAGATGCAAGCTGACACTTATTAAATTTAAAAATTCCAATCTCTTTCAACACCTGTGCTACTTAGCTGTGTAAAATCAGTCAGTAGACTGTTGACATAAGTAATTGTACACATGCCTCAACCTTGTTACTTATGGTATGTTAAAAGATAGAAGGCTAACAAATTTGCCACGATAAAGTTATACTTAGTCTGTAAATTCAGTAAGCTTTTAGGATAATTGCCAGGTGTTTGTCACTTGGGTAACAAATCTCTACTCTGGCTGTCCTCACCATTGTTTTTAGATAACTATGTTAATAAACACAGTGATTGATAGTGTCAATTGTGTAAAGCAGTCGCTCTATTATGTATGAATTTGTTAACTGGGATTTTCCCCCCCTTACATACAGTATTATGCAGACATTCCAGAAGAAGAGAGAGAGAAGAAACTAGCTTCCTGTTCAAGACACAGATTTCGCTACATTCCTCCAAATACTCCTGAAAATTTCTGGGAGGTTGGATTTCCTTCTACCCAAACCTGTGTGGAAAGAGGTTTGTGCCAAAAAGTACTTTTTAAAGCTCTTTTTTTTTTCGTCCTTGAAATTATCTCTAGTTCATATAGCAGCCTTTCTCACCCAGTCCTGTTGAGGTCTGTTTTATCAGCAGCCACTGCAGCCACCATTGTCTGCTTTTAGCAGCTCCTGTACTACTAAGAAAGGAATATAAGGAGAATTTCTTAGAGCCTAGATAGAGAAGGCAGAAGTAATTGGGATTTTCATGGAACATAATTTAAACCCTATATATTTTTGACCATAAACAAGAATTGGATTTTTAGAAGTAAAGGCCAAGAGATTGTACTTACTTAGGAGAGACAGGCAGCACTATTGATGTCATTTGTCAGTGTTTTTAGAGCTTCATAATACCAGATGATAATGGAAATGTTGCAGGTAAATGTAGTTAAACAGTTTTTCATCATATACCCTGCTTGTTAGTGACAATGAAAAGATGTGGTGTTTGGTTTAGGGTTTTTTTAAGCTTGTCTTCATATAGAAGTTAGTTCTTTCTAAACAATTTTTCAAAATCTTAGAGCCTGGTGTAAAAATGAGGTTTTACAAATTATGTTAAAGCACTGAGATTCTAGTGTACTCTATGTACAATTCTTCAGAAGTGGTGAAGTGCTGGGGTGAGGAGGCCTATAGGAACTCTCTGCGTTCTCTTATATCTTTACTTGTGCATTAGCTGTGAAACATTAATCTTTGCTTTTATCTGTTCTTGTAACAGTGTCAGGTCAGGCATAGGAAAATATAGGCAGAGTTGTGTATGCGTATTGTGTGATAGCATTGCATTATCATCCTTAATCTTCCACAACAGGGAGCCTTGATTTTTATGGACCATACAACAACAAAAAAAAAAAAAAACTGGCCCATTTGGAATCTGCTTGCAGCCTCATTAAAAATTAGCTTCTTGGCTGTCTCCTTGTTCTTCTGGAGTAAGAGGTTGAAAAGTACTTTTTAAAGCTTTTAAAAAGTTCAGTTGTTAATGGTTCTCAACAGCATATCAGAGGCAGACTTTAGATCAACCCTCCCTTGGAAAAGGAAATATTTTGTAGCAACGCAGCAAGAGAACTAAAACAGGAGAGAGAGTTCCCACGATGAGCAATTGCTCTTGCCACTCCAGTGTACTGGGGTACAACATAGGTATTTTCTAGTCCTTATTGGTATCTTGAGCCATCTGTTTGTGTTGTTTTGGTTTGGTTTTTTTTTTAATAATTGAGTTTACATAGAATTTTCCAGCTATGAAGTAGAAATCTACTACTCTCATTTTGGTCGATGTTGTTGCTGATAAACAGTAAAGAATTGACAAAAGCCAGGTGCTGAAACTGACTTGCATAAAATGTCTGTTCACTGTCAGTGTTAGCTAAGTTAAGCATGTTATAGAAATTTTCTATCCACTTTTCTTATCAGAGAGCTTTCAAGGTGTGTTTGATCCATAGGCTCATGTTCAGCTTTTTCCAGTCTTTAATAAATCTGGGTGCTTTTAAAACAGAGGGAGGTACTGTTTATACCTACAAAACACATGTGCCTGAAGTTTCCTCTGTATGACTAGGATTTACATTTTCAAAAGTGATTTTTATTAGTGAATTGAATTAGCAGTTCTTGCATACTTTGTTACTCTTATGTAAAATCCTTGGTAGAAAGAATATGGAAGGTGCAGTTTTGTTTTGAATAAATGAACAATTCATAGTTTCCATTCTGTTCTTCATTGTCAACTGTCTGTATTGCATTACTGTGCTGTCACCTACTAGAAAGCAGCTGCGTATTTTAATGAATGATATTTGCACACTGGGATCTCAAAACTTTTATGTGAAGTCAGAACCACTTGCCCCAAAAGGAAAAAAAAATTAAAAGTTATTTTTTGAGGTTAAATACATATTAAAGCTAAAGTTATGCCTGTTTTTATATTATATTTCTTACCTCAGGTTTATTCTTTTTAAGGCTACATTAAAGAGGACCTTGCTCCCTGTCAACGTCCAAAAAGGCGGCAGCCTTACGCTGTGATGTTTTCTCCAAAAGGCAAAGAGCAGAAGACATAAAAGATGGGGAAGTGAGAAGTGCCAGCCTGAAGTGGATCTTTCCTGTCCGTAGATATTTATAGTTAATATAAACTTGAAATAAAGAACTGTGTTTTTCACAATGATAGACAAATTGTTTAATTGAATATGTAAATTTTATAAAATTCATTTGCAAATCTGATGTACCAGGAAACAAAACTATTTAATGTATGTTTGTTTCATATTGTGTTAATACATTTTGTATTTGTTTTTGCACCTGTCAGAGAAGTCTCCTACTTTTCTTTTTTCTTTAAGGCCAGCAGCTGAAATTCCAGCAATTCCTGTTTGAACTTTGTGTCAGTGAGTAACTACTTTGCAGTCACTGAAATCAGTTGTTCTTGCAAGAGTAAATGTCTGTCAATAGGAACAGAAGTGACAATTTTCTAGGGTGCTTTCATTTTGCTCTGGATTTTCTTGTATTTCTTTTTTCTTGTTGCAATAATGGTTGTATCTACTTGGAATAAAGCTGTATTAAATATGAAATGTATCTACTGTTCATAGTTTGGAGGTATGAAAACCAGGAAGTCTAATTGTCTTTCTTCAATTCTAGTGTTAAATGGTATAGCACCATTTTTTCCTCAGTGTTTAAACTAGAATATCCAATATTCCTTTTATTTTTTCTTTGAAATCTCTTTGCATAGATGTGTCTCATTTATTGATAGAGATAAGCATTGTTATTTCTAAATTTGGGTGACAGCTCTGCCCAGAGTTCTCCTAGTGGACAGCAATAGTCATCACCTAGGTTACAAAGGATTCTCCAGAGATATTTTAAATTAATCTTTTGTAGCTGGGGATATATTTCCACACTTGCATTGGGAGAGTAAGATCATACAGTATCACAGAAGCAGGGTAATACCTACATAGGTAGGCAAGCCAAAGATCACCATAAGATCTCTAGGAATAAAGAAGCTACAATCAGAGTTGGGTTCAAGCAGTGAGAACTCTTTTAAAAAGATATCATAAAGCAAGCAACTCTTGAAATACCTGAAGTAGAAACAAAATAATAGAAAGTACAGATACATCTGGGGTTTTATCTGTATATATTTATATGTTAAAATGTGTCTGTAATTTCTATTCTTGTACTTCATGTGTGGGTATAAAAATGTATTTGAAAACTTGGTGGATAGGACCATTTAAATTCAGCTTCATTTATATAGGAATGGTTGCAGGTTCTGCTGGTGGAGAGGTTGTAGCATAGGCCCAAGAAGAAAACTAAAACAAATGTGATAAATTTAACTGTAACACTAAGTGACACAAAATCCTTTTGGGTTGAAATTGCAGGCTTTGCAGAAAAGTAGAAGGGATAACAGTAGGCACTGTCCCCATCCTACCTGCTTAGTTGTTTTACTTACTTCAGCATTTCACATGGGTATATCCTAAGGAATGCCAAAGGCATAAAGCCTAATAACAATGAAGGTCTTTAGTCATTCCCATATATACTAATGCATGTTAACAATAAATGTTTGCAACACTGTAAAACCATTTCTTGGAACAGGCAGTCAAAGAACCCATGCCAAGGTAAGTCAGGTTTCCTGGATTTTTTTTTTAATTGAAAAAAATAGGTGCTGCCAAAAAGTGGAATTCTTGCAGGTATCCTGAAATTTGTTTTAGAACACCTATTACATGCTCTGCATAAATATTTATCCATTAAAAAAGAAGTTTTTAGCAAGAAGAGTAAGGTAGGAGACTGCTTATAACTGGGGAGAGCCTTTACACAGTAGAAGCTATATCCACCAAAAGAAAAGTGGATGTACATTGCAACTTAGCAAATGTAAATTTTGCTATGAAGTAGGCTGTTTTGATGTCTTAAGTTTCAGCTTTCATATTTTCCAGATTCTGTACTGCATTAGTATATAACTCTCAACTTCATATAAAGTGTTAGCGCATTCTCTTCAGAGTTTAGTTAGACAAAACAATCCTTTTCCATCCTGAGAACCTGGACACTATTGCAGCTTCAGGCCCAGAAGTATGAACAACAGTAAATTGAGGAGAGCAATCTGGGAGGATAGGACTTCATAACCTGATGCTGCAATTGGACAATTAACCCAAATATGTAAATGGACCAAAGCTTAGAAAAGTGTGAAGACTTGGGACCTGCCATGCATCTTGGGTGGAGCCATGGCCAGGCTCTTCTACTGCCCAAGGTGTATCCTTTGAAGGCCTTTTTAATAAATACCTACTTTATTCCTTTAACACTGTCTAGCCTCTGTTCTAGGTAGCCTCTTAAGGCATCAGTTTGAGAAAGTTTCTGAAAGAAATAACTATAAATCCTATTTTAATAACTTTATCAGCAAAAGGTAAAGTAAAAGATCAAACAATAATGGGAACGTTTAAAGGTAAGATGACAAGCAAAGATGGGGTTTTTACAGCAATGTTTATTATGGAAGTGCCTGGGAACCTTTCTTTGCAGGGTGGGTGGGCAGAGCTGTTGGGAACTGAAATGGCAGAAAAGGTAAATGTTTGCAAGGGTGTTGGCAAGCGGACAGGATTGGAGCCTGCTCCCATGGATCAGAAGGTGAGAGGAAAAAACTGCTAAATCCCTCACTGTAACATGACGAGCAAACCAGCTGTGGTGGTCAAGGAGAACAAAGTAACAATTCTGCCGTGAAGCTTTAAAGAAGACTCCAAGGAGATCAGTGGGGCTGCAGCCTTATGAGTTTTATGGAGTCATGGGAACTGGGCTAATTGGTAGGAGTGTAATGAACAAGATTTTCAGACTTTTTATAAATACAGTGTGAAAGGATGACTCTTTTTACAGCTGCCATTCTGATGGCCTTTAAGATACTTTGAAGATGTCAAAATATTATTTATCTGACAGTAGAACCAAGTTGTCACGGTGCAGAAGTTCTCTCCTAGAGGATGCCTGTTTAAAGGTACATAAGACATTACAGTGGGATTCTGCTAAGTACCATTTTATTCAGCCTATTTGTGTTCTGAGAAAGGGTGAAGGGAGAAGTCTGTTAAATTATTCACTGAGCAAGTGGAGCTGGGATATAGAAGAGGGGGAAATTGCAGAGCAGAACCCCTTCAGACATAAGAAGGGATGTGATGGATGCTAATGAAGTCGTGAAATGTGGAAAGAGCAAGGATTGCTCTCCAAGGGCAGCAGGTTTAGTTACAAGAAAAAAAGGAACACAGTGTCTATGAGGATATTACTGCTCCACTAGAGGACAGTAAAGAACTGCTTGTAAGCTTAAAGCAGTGGAAGAATTACTCTTTCTTACCCTTTGATAGTTGGCCAATTTTATAAGATTTATATTGATTTTAAAATTGTAGATCTCTTGACTAGCTCTTCTAATGTGAGAAAAACTATTTTGCTTCATCTTGAGAAGCAAGAGATCAATTGTAAAAATCAAGAAACAAGAATAGAAACAGACTGATTTCTCTTCCAAAAATAAGGATAAAGAAATAACAGAAGTCTAAGCAACCTTTGTGTACCAAAAATATTATTAAAATTTATAAATTTTTAAAATTTACTTAAATATTTCTGTTTGCAGAAGTTTCTAATTATGACTTACCTGCATTTTTAGGACACTCTTGGAATAATATGTATCTTTTGCCTGGAAGGAATGGAAGAAAAAAAGGGAGCCAATCAGAGCCAGCAAGAAAAGTCTGCTAAAAAAATCACTTTAAATATTGTTACATTTATACATATTGGCTATCTTTGTCCTTTTTATGGCATGGCAGCACCTTGTCATTGCAGTCAGCTGCACTATGAAGAGGAGTGGACTGTGTTCTTTGAGATTTGTGGGGCTTTCCACAGTTGGCAGTTGGAAAGAAAATCGGAAAAAAAACATAAGCTGAAGTAGATTTCTCTCTTTGGAAGAGATTGTGACTCAAACCAATGTTTGTGAGCCAAATATTCAATGGCTGCTTACCCGAAGGCATTACTCAGAAGCTGAGAGAATGGGAGAACTTTCTTCAGGTGTATTGAAGTATGAGTATCCAAATGAGTGCACTGTACTCTGTGCCTATTGGGTCATGCATCCACCACCTGGCAGAACAGCCAGCAGAGCCACAGCTGTCTCCTAGTTTCCTGTCCTTGGCTGGGACTACATCTTAGGATTCATGCTGCCTCTTCTCATTTTATGAGATAAGGGAAAACTTAGTAATCGATGCTAGGATTTGTGCATCTTGCAGTTATGTAAATAAATACTGATATAATATTGGTCCTGACTGGAAGAGCTTGAGGACTTGACATTCATGTAGGAAATACCCCAAAAGAAACAGTAATATCTAGGAACTCATCCATTCAACAACAGCAAAAACAACCCTCCCTGGAATGGGTTGAAAGCTGGAATGGGCTTCTGAATTTTTCTGAACTCAGATCAAGGTAAACCTCTTGGGTTCCAGCTGAGCTTATGGCCTGCTGGAGTACAGCACATTCCTAATGGTTCTTAGCATATATTCCAGCCTGTGACATTCAGACACTGGTGTGGACCCAACAATTGTACAACTTCAAGTTGGTCGCTTAGTGTCATTCCCAAAAACATAAAGATGGCAAAGTCATGGCTTTAGCACTGCCAAAGTGTTATCTGTCCACTCTGCAAACAATCTCAGCCTGAGAAGGAAGCCTTTGATCAAAAAAATGTTTTTTTAGACTGCTTGGAGCACAGAAGTCATATTGTTGGTAAAATGTCCACAGGCAAGCTGTTTCCTGCACTGCCTATGAGGCCAAGTTGGTTGCTAGTTGCTTTTAATTAGTTGTGCTTTTGAACTTTGCCTTTCTCATGCAGAAAGGATGAATGCCTTGTCTCTAATGAAGCAGAATGCCTTGTCTCTAATGAAGCAGAAGGAAAACTATGTCTGTTTGCTGACAATTAGAAACTCCTGTCAAAAGAAAAAAAGAAAAATAATACAAGAGCAGAAAAATCACAGGCCAGAAAAGAGAGCAGAGGAGAGCGACGAGGTTCTTGTTGGTGGTACATCATGGGGTATCTTGTTTTTAGCCCTAAGCCTCAAGAGAAGGGATTTTCTGTGTTCAAATACATCAATTGTAGAGCATTTGGAAGAAGAAGCTGACACTTCCTTTGTCCCACATGTCTTAATGTAGAAAGACTGCTTGGTCTCAACACAGTCTGTCTTTATTGTGTTCCTGCACAGAGCATAAAGTTTCCAGGAGTGTTCTCTGTGTACAAGTATGAACACCTAACTATGAAGGAGAAGTAGCAAGACACTGCAGAAATAAACCCAAGGTTTACCTCATTGGAAGATGGACTTTACTTTCGGCTTAGGTGCTTTCAATAAAACCTGAAATGTAGAGTGTTTTCCTCGGATTTCCTCTTGTTTCTTTAGCCTGTGCATTGCAATCTATATGTCACCATATCAAAAAATTATGTGCTATGAATGATAAAAACAGTGTTGTCCTCTGTGAATTATTTTATAGGTTACAAAGTGACAGCACAGGTTGGGTTGTTGCGTCTTAGAACAAGGATGTGCTATAAAAATACACAATTAATTTTGATCATCAAGTTCAAAATTATGATTCTTCTAAATACACATAAATCTCCCCTCAATGATAAATATGAGATTTTTTTTTTTTTTTTCTAATTGCAATTGTCTTTTGTCTCACCCCACTCCTTTAAAAACTACTTCTCCTCTTTAGAATATTTTTTAGGATACATATGTGGCTGGATATTTGGCATCCTGGGCACAGTGCAAGCACCATCACAGCAGAGCCACATGGACTTCCTGGAGTCTGGGAGAAGTTACTGTATCACACTCATTGTGAAGAGAGCCTCTAGCCAAGGGCAGCGAGGTCTTTCTCCCACATTTAGCAATGGTGGGAGATAACCCTGCCCGGCAGGAACTTTGAGAAGGACATTTGCAGACCGCTTGTGCTTGGGTGGCTTTTGTCTGCATTCCAGCTGCAGCCATGGACAAGGCTTATCAGTCTCACTTATAGCCAAGGCTCCTGTTTAGCATCTCATTATGAAAATTAGTTGGAGTTTGGGTCAACATGGGAGAAAGGTTCTTTCATTACAGATGGGAAAGCTGATTTAAGCTAAAAGCATGTATTTACTGGGGAGGCATCCTCAAACTAGAACATGTTACCAAATCAGCACAGTAACATTTGGTACATACTTTCTACACCAGTAAGTGACTGCACTTGGAACTAACCAATGCACCAACAAAGTCATCAGTACAAACTGGTGACATATATAACATATTCAGACAAGAAAAGTGAAGAAAATATCCCCAGAAATAATAGCAGGAAGAGTTCCATGTCTACCTCTATTCTACACCATGTCTTCTACAAAGATATTACACACATGTTGTGATAATGCACATTAATATATTTCAGGTACTGTACCAGAATAAATAAAGAATTAACAACCATTTGGAAACACAGAAGATCTCCCTTCCCCCCCTTTCTTATTTCTGAGTGGTCTACCAGGCCTTCAAACTTCAAAGTAGAGATCAGTTCAATTTTTGGTTTGGGTTTGGGGTTTTTTCACTTTTGATAGTCACTAACTTTAATAACAGTTTTGAATTAATTTATTTTCAGTTACTTAGTACCTTACTTGGCATGGTTCCTACTTAAGACAGCAATTTCATGTGGAGAATGCTTTAAGAAAAAAAAAAAAAATGTAGTGATACAAAGGACAAAACATTTATATTGCTGTGTTCCAGAGCCAGTAGGAATAGACAGGAGACGGTGCTGTGGATCAGACACACATGAAACAAGAAGCAGAGGAGACAAAATTCAGATGTAGTCATCAGCTCAAATCCATATGGTGATAAAAGCCACACAATTCCCTCACAGTCAAAATTCCCAACTCTATGAGTCTTTTTAGAACCATTTTAAATAAAGTGAGAATAAAATAAAGCTAGATAAGAAAGAAATAACAATTTAGGGGCCTTTAGGAATATGTTTTGTGTACTTTACTTGTGCCCTTGGGTAAATCACTTGTGGGAAAAGATAAAGAGATTAAATACAGTCTTTGAAATTACATTCCTAATGACTCACCATTTCAGAGAGCTTGGGAATTTAAGCTGCAATTGAAAAGAAGCATAAAATTAAAAAAAAGCTAACATTATGTTGGATAATGTGTATCAGATAATGAGTTGATACACTTTTAATGCTGAACAGATGTCCTAGAAGAGGCAATTATTTTAATTCAATTTTTTTTTAGTTAAACCAGTTCGCAAAAATACAGGTACTCTCTCACACAAATGTAAGGATGAATATAATTAGAACCAAGATGCTATAGCTGCAAGTCAGAAAATCTAATTTTCTATTTCTATTCCATGGAAATATCCTGCATCTCAAATTGTAGTAGTCTTACACTTTGGAATAAAATAACAAAATTTTCCATTAAATTAAATCTAAAATAATTTGGTTTGACATATTAGACTTCTTGAAGTATTTCACTCTGCCCTAGCAATTGAACTTATATCATTACTGTCAAATTAATAGAAGCAGGCAAGAAATTCAAACTCATCATGACAACCCTCTCTGAAATCACTGTGCTCTTTATATGTGTTTCTAAAGTGTTTTGCTTGCTGGATATGAAATGAATACTTTCCAGGTTGCTAGCCTGCCAAGCACACTCTATTAATTGCTAATAGATCAGTAAATGCTTGGCAAACCATTCAGAGAAACCAATGGGACTTTTCAAGTTCAATCCTAATAATTTGACTTCAGCAAGGAAAAAAAGAAATGTAAAATGTCATAAAGAATATTTTTTTAGCCATACTTCCCTCTACTTCTTTTTTGGTCAGTAATAGAGAAGCACATGAAATCATTGGAAATATGATTCTCTTCTTCTCAAAATTGTGTTGGAAGAGTTAACTGTTTAGGGAGGGTGCCAGAAAGCCATTTTTATTCCTCAGCCTCTGAATATTGACAGAGAATATTTTCTTAGCAATCCTGGAAAAGTATTCTGTATTCCCAAGAAAGGAATCGCATTTACGTCTCATCTGCACCATCTTCTGCTGTGGTTAACAGAGAGCATTGAGCCAGGGAGCTCTGGGATTGGTGGCACTTCACCCTAAGGATAAGCAAAGGAGGCTTTTGTGAAAATTTTGTCAAGACATTAAATGGCCACGTTGTTCTGATAGAGTATTGTGGAAATATATATGGAAATATATGACTTATTTCACAAGTCATTAAATCTGATCAATATTTCTTTTAAAAGACAGGTATGTGCTGTGGAGACTGGTGGTTTCCAGGCTGTGCCAGCTCTTTGAAGTTACTGCATGTATGATTTTCTCACAGAGCTGGTTTCATTTATAAAAAGGCATTTATGTTAAAGCAAATGTGAACTGGCACTGAAACAATTGCTATTAAAATATATTTCCCTTTGCGATGTCAACAATTTCCAACTCAGTATATATAAAAATAGCTGTCATGGGCTTTCTCAGAAGAAAACTTCTGCAGAATCTGCTTATCCTAGGACTGACCTGGGAAGGACATGGGAATAGGGACAGTAAGATTTAAGGCATTTGTTACCCAGAGAGGCTACAAATTGTTATTCCAAATGGGTCTGTAGGCTTGACACGACCTACTCTAGGGGCTCTCACCCATGTCCCCAGAACCCATGGCAGTTCTTTTACACCCAGCAAAGACACCCATGAGCTGTAGCACACACTGAGTCATTCTAGAGGGAACTGCCTTCAATTTGCAGTTATGAGACTCACAGGAGACTCCCAAAACCAAACATTTCTTCTTTCTGCCACTCTAATTTATTTTGCTCTTCCAGGTTCTACATGTACATCCACTTCCAGGAACAAAACTGATGCTTGCCTGCCAAGGGCCATCAAGGGCCTGCATTCCTGGTGGTGAAATCTTTTCCCTCACGATTCCCCATCTCTCCCACAATTCTGGATTCAGAATTTCAGCTCAGACTAACTTGAAATGTTTTGAAAAGGGGCCCTTATTTCAAAGGGCAAGAGACTCAAGATGATCTAAAATGTGATGGAGTTCAGCAATCAGAAAGCAAGGTGCTGTAATTCACATCCCATTGCAGAAGCTTGGATATAGGTTGGGGCACTGGCAGAGGGCAACTCATGTGGAGGGAGTTTTGTGTGAAAATATTTCATTTTCTCAAAAAAGCATGTTAACTTTAGGATGTTCCAAGACCATTTTGGTCAGATCCTGCCTACTCTTTCAAAACTGCCATTTTCAAAACTCACCATCTGTAAAAATCTACTCTAGTAGCTTTCCTCATGCCATCATACAACTGGTGGCTGTTGAAACAAATGCTTCAAATTGGCTTACTGTATTTTAAATCCTATTGCCTATTTGTTGTGGTTTTAGCACTCAGACAAAGGAAACTACATCTTTTGTATAGATTTATGCTATATAGTAGCCAAGAATAAATCATGCAAGTGGAAAAATATCAAGGACAGAGTGTTGAAAAGTAAGATAATGTGATTTATGTGTGTGGCTGCTGTCTCTGCAGTCCTCAAGCAGAATATCTGCTGCTCTGCACATCTCTCATTTTTTTTCAAAGCTTGAAAAAATGAAAACCGTAAAAGCCCTGCTATTCCTTGGCCAGGGCTGAAGCTGAAGGGAAGAATTTTTCAGGGAGGATTTCCAAGCTCCCACTCACTAGCCTATTCAATTTTTTAAGGCTTAGGGATAATACAGACTCATTTATTGCTCAGAAGTGATCTGCATGTAACTTTATATCAAGGAGGTTTGATGAATTTTCAACATGTGAAATTCCAGTGTTTTCCTGGCCTACTGCCAGCACTTCCAAGATCTTCCTCTTTTACTATTTATGTGTGTGCAATCAGGTATTTTGGTTGTGTTTTCAGACCATTCCCCTTTCCTATTTTAATTGCTGCACTGCTTTTGAGGGTCCTGATCTCACCACCAAGCCCACGGTTGTTGTATCAACAAAGCTGCAGCACCTAAAATCCAAAGATTGCATAAATTCCTGCTTTTACTTAAGCAAAGCTTTCAAAGTAACCTGAGAGGGCAAAAAGGCTTTCATATGCCAAACCCAGTGTTGTTATGTGACAAAAGGTAGGGAGACCCTGATAACCTCACTGGGGACATGATCCCTCCCTGCCCTTTGCTGGACTGTCCCAGGGACCCCTTAGCCCCATGGGCCAGGGGTGACATCCATTGGGGTGAGACAACAGGAGAGGCTCACCTGAGGGGTTTGACACCTTATGGGGTGCAGGGGAACAATGTCTTGGGATGCAACAAATTTAGAGGATGTTATGGGGAGGAATCAGAAGTGGCAAAAGGAAGGGATCATGGTGGTTTGGGGAATAATGACGAGGCAAGAGTTAGGGGATATAAGAGACCAGTCAGTACCCTTGTCTGGCCATGCCCTGCACCTCATTGCTGCCATCTGTCCTGTCTGCTCATTAAACTGTGTCCAGCTACACCCCTGGGTAGAGGCTCCCTACTCTTGCTGGCAGGCAAAGAGAATAGGTGGCTTGGGAGACAGATATCAAAGCAGAAAAGGCCTGGGCCAGATATTTCTCCATCCCTACCTGCAAAACAGTTGGAGGAGCTGGCTACTTATCAAGGCCAAGCACAGGGAAGAGTGTGAGGTCTAGGGTTCACTGTGAGACCTGTCTGTGTGTGCGTGTGTGTGTGTGTGCGTGTGTGTGTGTCCAAAGATTGATAAGGGCATCCAGTACCAGCTGCCAAGTGGGCTGGTTGTCCATGACTGGCTACAGGAGGGGTCCATAGCCTCATGTGGGTGTGTGTGCATGTTTGTCTCTGCAAGTGAGTGGGACTGGAGCCCTCTGGAGGCTGGTGTGCTCCCCAGGTGCCAGTAGGTATTGGATAGATTGGATTTATGAGGACAGTTCCTGCCCACATGGTGTGTCTGCATGTATTCCCAACACATAGGCCTTTGTGCGGATCAGACACAGAGGGAGACAGGACTAAAACATTTGTGCTGCTTGTGCAAGTGCTATGTTTTCTAGGTGTGCTGGTTTTGACTGGGATAGAGTTGGTTTTTTAAGTGTGGTTGTGCAGGGCTGTGTTTTGGATTTGTGCTGAAAAGAGTGTTGAAAACACAGGGATGTTTTTGTTCTGCCTGAGCAGCACTTACACAGGGTCATGGCCTTCTGTGTTCCTCATTGCACCCTGGCAGCCAGGAGCCTGGGAGTGCACAAGGAGTTGGGAGGGGTCAGCTGACCCCAGCTGACCAAGGGTGTATTCCAAAGCATATGGCATCATGCTCAGCATGTGGAGCTGGGGGAAGAAGGAGGAAGGGAGGGATGCTCAGAGTGATGGAGTTTGTCTTCCCAAGTCACCATCAGGTGTGATGGAGTTGGGCTTTCCTGGAGGTGTCACTGGGTAGGAGTGAGTGAGCAGCTGAGCTGCCAGCTGGGCTTAAACCACCACACTGGGTTGTGGTGTGTGGCCACATGTACAGGGTTTGTGTGTGTGTCAGTTTGGAATTCATACTCAACCTGCCTACAGACTATTTTTAGCTGCTGGGCTGCTGAATCCAGCCACCTCCAATCCTACATGTCCAAGTCTCTGCTCTAATGAATGCAGCAGGAATTAATAAGTGGCCTAAAGACTGCTATTAACTGAGTTTTAGACTATTGGGATTTCTAAATGAAGGACTTTTTTCTTATACAGGGAAGGCTTACAGACACATGGGGTCCACCCATTCTCTGCTGGTGGCTGCTCAAGGACCTGTACAGGGAAAAGTAATTTCTAACTGCTGCACAGCCACCAAGCAAAAATTAGAGAAACAAACTATGGAGGGAGAAACTTTTAGCTGCCATTAGTGTAGAGGTTGCAGCTTCTCCCATCAAATTTAACTAATGCAAGGCCATGTGTCCAGGATGGCCATGCCTGTGGGTTTCATTCTCTCATGCTGTGAGGGATCGCACAGCTTCCAGCTCAAGATCAGAAGATACCTGACCTGGGGCTGCAGGTCCCTCCCACTATCCAGTTACTAGGAATTTTCCAGTAAGTGAGACGCCATAAGGAGGTGTCAGTGATAAAAGCCAACCTGAGAAGAACTCTCTCAGCATCAGTGCTGAGCACACTAATAAATCATTTAGCCCAGCACCTTCTAAATACCAGCCCCAAAGCAGCAATATTTACATAAGTTTCTCCAGCCCGTGCACAGATGGTCTCTGACTGCTCATGCTCCAAGAGGGCTCTCAGTATGAACAAGAAGTGCCCTGGGTGGGGGAACAGCTCAGACTTTTCACAAGGATAGTTTGCATGGTTAGCTTTGGGTACTAAACAGTGCAAAATAAAGCAGAGAGTATTTCCTATGAGTCTGGGAATTCTGACCTAATTCTAAACAAGCATCTGTTTGCTCCAAGCATCAAAGCCATGAATAAGCACAGTACCCCCCTTCTTCTGAAAATAGAGTGATGGAAGGCTTTCAAACCCTTTAAAATCCCTGAGACCCTTTAAAATTTCCTTTCAGACTCCTGTGTTGTGGTATCAAGCAGAAATGTCACCTCAGCACCTGCTAGGATGACAGGCTGGGTTGGCTGTGACGCTGCTTGGAACACTTGAGCCACTGCCCAACTGAGCGGAGACAGGAAATTGTACAGGTGATGCCTCATGTCCTCCCACCAGGATAACAAACAGCACAGTGGAAGCAGGTCAGCCTTATCTCCTTGTCTGCCTTTTGGTCCCAAGTGGGACAATTTCTCTCCTGCAAGCATTGCTAAGTGTGAGTAGTTGGTCCATACTCTCACTTTCCCTCAAAAAAGTAACCTTTTTTAAGGCATGCATTGATACAGGGCAGTCCTAGGAGATGCATCATCAAAGGAGATGCACACACAACTGGGGCTGTGACATGGTCCTGTGCTGGAGGCTTCAACTGCAGCCCTAGGTTAACAAAAATAAGAAAAGAAGCATTAATTCCTGATTTCTAATGTTTTCCATGAAAGAGGCAATAGCAAACACAGAAGAAAAACCCAAATCGAACCAATCAACAAAATGAAAAAAAATTCAACAAAACCCACAGGAAAAAGAATAACAAAACAACAACAAAAAGGAAGTAATAAACATGTCAGTTCCATAGGGCTGTTTTTGAGGTGTCCTGGGGGCAAGCTTGTGTTTACCTGATGGTGTTTGCAAGTTGGGCATACAACATAATTTGGCCTCCTCTTTCTCTCTATCTTGTTTGCTCTATCTCCTGTTTGCTTCTGTTGGAGCTGTGCTTCTGCAGGTGCTTTGATAGGCAGAAAGCTCACTCAGAGTCCTGCCTGCAGGATGGGGACAGGCATCTGTCCCCATCTGCATCACACTGTACTGACATCCACCCCCCACATGTAGGTTTGACCATGCTACAACAAAGCAGGAACATCCTCTGCCTCCAGCAGCTGTACCAGCAGGAGTGTGGAGTACATCTCAACATGATAGTCCCTCAGCAGACACCACTTTTCAGCCCCCACTGACGTTTTCAGCTCCTAGATGGGTGTGAGTTAGGATTTAATTCCGCCCAACAGCCTCGTGATAAGAAAAAAAATTAAAACTTGGAGGAGCATAGTAATTTAAAATTCATAACACAGAAACTGTGGATAATGCACCAGCTGCATGAAGTAACATGATCCCAGAACAACACTGCCAGGGCCCAATACCATAATGCAATTTTCTTTGCAAGTCTTTTGTCCCATTCTGCAGCACATTGCACACCTCAGACTGGTCCCCCTTTTTTACAAGACACCCATCTCCCTGGCTTGTGCCTGTATGCCAATCTCCTCTCTAATGCCAGAGCATTTCTACCTTGCCTGAACTGTCTTCCCTGAGACTGGGAAGGAGAAAGACCTACGGTCCCTCATCTCTTCCCATGCTTAGATAAGCAGTTCCCTCTTTGTTTAGTTCCTTGAGACAGCAGAGCAGCCATGAACACGGGGTCAGGGAGTCACAAGAGACAGGGGAGATCCCCTTCTCCATCCTCCTGTGCCACTAAGGGAAAGAGGGAGATAAACTGGGAGTAAAGTTAAGCCCAGGAAGAAGGGAGGGATGAGAGGAAGGTGTTCTAAGACTTGGATTTTATTTCTCATTACCCTACTCTGACTTGACTGGTAATAAATTAATTTCCTGGAGTCAAGTCTATTTTGTCTGTGATAGCAGTTGGTGCGTGATCTCTCTGTCCTTATTTTGACCCATGAGCTTTTCTATATATTTTGTTACTTTTTATCTCCCCCATCTAGCTGAGGGGGAGGGGGGGTGTTAGATCATCTTTGATGAACATCTGGCATCCAGCCAAGGTCAACACACCACAGCCTCTGACTGTGCATGCTGTAAGCAACAAGGATCTCTCTAGCCTCCACCTAATATTCAGTCTGCTCCCGCAGCAGGTAAATACTTCTGGAGCAGGGATTTCTAAAATATGTGCCAGGGAGACAGACAGTGAATCACAGAGGTCAAAGTTAGCAGTCAATACTGTGACCCAAATGCAAAATGGTCTGGCACAATCTGTTCCACACCAGAGACAGTCTTCCTTACTCAGAGACAGGCCCTGACAAACCTCCCCTTTCACCTGGGTTGAAATTTTAAGAATGGAAGGCAGCAGTAGGAAGAACAGCTCTCCTAAACCACTACTGTGGCTTGAAGAGTCTAGAAAAAGAACAAACTGTAGTAAAAGTGTGGGTAAAGTGTAGAAAGCTGTTCCTCCTGCAGCACAGCATCCCAGCTTCCTGAAGTTCAGAGATTTCTCCTACCACAGGTTTTTCACTGGACCGTCATCTGAATATACAGCCTGCTCTTACCCTCCATGGAGGAGGGAGGCTTGTTCCCATGTGAAATAAGCAGATATCTCAGTGGAAGTGAACAAAATGTCTCCAAGGGACTCTGCCACCTCATATGCCCCAAGACCAAGGTTCATCAGCATCCTGCCATCCTGCCAAATGCTTGTGCAGCTTGGAGTGAGCTAAAGCTGCGAGTCAATAGCAGGATCCCTGTGCTGTGCATTAAAGGAAATATTTCCATATTTTCCTTTCAGATTGTGTTGAGATTGCCTCTGTGCTGTGGGCCTGACTTGGTAATGCTTGCTCACAGCAGAAAAAAGCCAAGTGTCAAGCGATGTGGAGTCCCTTCTAGGTCTCACTTTAGGTCCCTCAAGCAGGGGAGATGAGCTCTAGTCCAGCTGTGGCCCAGCAAGCCAAGGAGAGGGAGCAGGCCAGCCAGCAGAACCTGACAGTATCACAATGACTTGTGAGCCACCTGAAGGTCCCAGGAGGATCTCAGGAGGTGCAATGTTCTGTTGTAGAGAGGTACTTTTCTCCCTGACAACCGCAATGCCAGCTTGGGGAACTGCTGCTTTCCACCAGCTGAGCTAATGTTAAAAGTATAGACTGTTTCTTTGAAAAATTCTCAGTGAAAGCAATCTCCTGCCATCATGCTGAGGGGGAAGAGGATGCAGTCCCCAGAGAAGCCCTGCTGGCAGCTGAAATCTGTCCACCAGACTTTACCAACTGGATTAGGACAGGCAGGGGAGGAAGGGGGTTTCCTACAGTCCTTCATCTCCTCATTTTGGCACATGCAGTGGCTCCAGACAGAGGCTTGGATCTGTGAAGGCTAAAATTTGGTTTTAATCACATCTCTAAGAGAATATAACAAAAAGCTGTTAGCATATTTGTTTGTGGTATGAATAACTAATGAAGCAAATACCAACCAAAACTGAAACTGTTGTAATTAACCACTGTGTAACAGATATTTCGGTTCATCATCACAATACTTTTAAATTATCTGCACATAAATTTCAAGTATTATTTAGAAAGGGAGTAATCTTAGAACAACTTGATTTGCTCTAGGAACACATTCTGGAAGTCAAATTTCTCTTTATTTACAGACAATCAAAATGAAAATATTATGTCTATTTTCATGTGGCAGGCTTAGAAAACAAAAACAGTCACAGGAAAAGCATTTGTGATGGAAAGTTACTGTCCTCTCACTGGGACTGCTCAGACTGTGAGAAGAGAAGGAAAGGGGAGGGAAGGAATATATATATGTGTGTGTGTGCGTGTATGTGTATATATAGATGTATTTATATATATCAATATATATTTAGTGCATGTTTATTTATATATATTTATGTAGAGAAGTACGAATCACAATGTTAGGAGAAACCAATATGAGTATTTTTAGTTAACATGAGAATAAATAATACCATTTCTCAGGCTGGAAGGGAGCAATGTGTGCACACAAATGCACGCATCCCTGGTGGGAACTGGAGGCCTGAACTATTCTAGTTTTGATGAAGGCAGAAATGGAAGACAACTCAATCCAGGCTCCAGTGGCCACCATAGCTCATGTCCAGAAGACAAGGAGGGTGGCTAGGTATGGAGAAGCATGAAGGGGGGCTGCAGCTCTTCCCCAAATTTCCCATGAGATGCCTTCAGAGGAGATGCATGTTCTATAAAGATCTGATACACTGCATTCTGTGAATGTGGAAAGTGACTATAGGGACAATTATCATACCTGTCTCCTTTCCCTGCAATAAGGAACATCTCTAAGAAAGAGAGATGGGGGTTGGGGGGGTGGGGGACAGAGAGAGAGCAAGCAGGTATCTCTCTCAAACTCCTTTCTTCAGATGCAGCCTATATGTCCCCAGCTTTGATTAAGCCAGTCTCAACAAACACCAGCCCTGACCTCACTTCTCCCTCCATCTGCCCCAGGGGCTCAGCCCCTCTGTGAGGAAAGACAGGAAAAGAGAGAGGCTGTGGCACAAAAAACCAGCATGTCAAAACATCAGCTGGTGCTTTTATAAATAAAAAGGAAGAGCCATTGGATAAGCCCCTGAGAGGCCAGGGCGATGCTCGGAGCCCATGCGTGTGCACAGACAGGGTGCCACCTGCCCGGCTGAGAGTGCAGCAGGCAGCGAGGCAAACCTCACGTGCAGCAATGCTGCCTGGCTTGTGGAGAACAAAACCCTCCACCAGCTCTGCCAGAAAAGAAAACAAAAGCCTTGAACAAACCATCCCCGGGCCATTTCAGCCAGCAACAAAGCTAACAAGCAAATTAAACAGAGAAATATCCCAGCAGACCTCAACTGGCTGAACAAACAAACGGAGAAACTCAGGTTCCAAAGAGCAGGGGAGCTGGGTTATGAAACAAGATTTTTGATACAAAAGGAAGCTTACATCTATCGCTGGTGATTAGACATGGAAGAGAAAGGTCGCTCTGGGTGTTAGACCACACTTCACACACACACACAGAGGTTATTCAATCAATATTTGTCCTGGAATCACATGCGGCCGAAAAAATTTCAAGTGAATGGTCAGCAGAATTTAATGCTCGCATTCATTCATGTTGTGCTCTTGGATGAACATGTGTTTTTATATCTAGCACAACCTAAGCTTTAGAATCCAGGAGGTTTTTAATCAAAATACAGGAAAATCTTGGAATTAAACACTACATTTGTATATGCCTTTCAATTACATTTTCAGCAGGATAGGAACACCTCATGATTTTAGAAAGGGATCTGTGATAGGAGGGATATTATTTGAATCTCCAAGTTCTGGAACTAACAGGAAAAATAATTCAGTTAATGCTCCAGAAAGACAACACTGACCACAGAAACCTTTCCAAAGCAGAAGGGAGAGACTTACTCCTGCCATCACTGCGTTCTCCCGCCATGCTGCTGCACTGGCATTAGAGGTTTTATTTAGGGTCACAGCAGTAACAGCAGGAAGATATAATCCTCTGATGAACAAGCAGCTGTTACCCCCTGCCTTTGTGAAAATGATGATCTCAGGTTGAGGATATTGTTGCCTTGAATCATCATATTTTTTTATCCCCCTGTGAGTTTGTCATAACAGATTGTTTGCTTATATTCAGATCATAAGGCCATGGCTCAATTTTCTCCCCTCAGCAAGAGTTAAAGGAAATTTGACTGTAGGTGCCCTAACCATGGACTTTAGAATTTGGGTGCAAATAATGATGGTTAAAACACAAACAAAGCAAAACAAAGACAAAACCCAACCCTCTTGCCTAGTGACTTAATTACAAAATATTTGTGAGGCATAGCAGAACATCCAGTTTGGGTTATGATATACCGGATGGGTGGCATTCAGAAGACTGTCACAAAGGCAGGATGCCTCCAAGTCCTTCAAATAGTGTCACAGTGTGACTGAAGTGAGATATTAGTGCTCTCCAAGATTGCAGAGGGGTTAATTTCAGCTGCACAGGGAATAGCCTTGGAGAGGAGAGCCCAAATGAACACCACAGAGAGTTATAGAACAAAGGCAGATACAGGGTGGCTGCTTCAAGGCAGAAGCTTTCGGGGAGAAGTTTATTTAAACATCCCAGATGGAAATTCACTGGAAAAACAGCTCCATCAGCCCTGGTCAGGAAGAACGAGAGGGCAAAGATTATGTTCCTCTGGCAGTCGGTCCCGATGAAGCTCCCGTGCTCCAGCACAGGACAAAGCCTTGCCATGTCCTGCATCCAACAGCTGTGCTTTCTTCCTCATGCAGCTAACGCAAAAGAAAAAAGCCGTAGTAAGTTGGTCACACTTTGTTAAGGATCGCTTTGATGGACTTCAAAGAGCTGCTGAAATCATCTGCTGTGTACGCAGTGCCACTCTGCTGCCAGAGGAGATGCAGCAGGAGGGCAGGGGCCTGAGCGGGGAGCAATGCCCAGGTCAGGCACCACGTCCCTTTTCTCTTGCAAACCATTTTTCTTCACCTGCGCACCTCTTCCCCTCTAAAAACACCCTCAGGGAAATGCTGATGAGCCACGCTGGTGTTGTCTGCGGAGAGGAAACTCCCTGTTCAAAGCGGGACACCTTGCCACAAAACAGGGTTTATCCTGCAAATGGGCTGGCAGGTTTCACACGGGGATTTGTTCTTTCTAGGTTTCACCTGCACGAGGCTATTGAATTTATATTTTGTAACGCTTGTAAGGGAAAACAAAGATTGTCCGTGAATGTGATTTGTTACTCTCGGAGATTTGGCTCTCGCTCTGTTTGGCATTGAGCACTACAGAGCCCAGTCTCACTGCTTCTCTGTCTCGACATTGGGGCAAAACTGCACAGATTCAGGCACAATTAAAATGGTGTTTCATGGGAGTCACTCAATGCTCTGTAATGTATTTCCTTAAATAGCCACGGATTTGGCCTAAAATTACTTGGCTTGATGCCCTTTAGAAATGTCCACTTCAGAAACAATTGCAAGCTGAATTTGAGCATTTGAAGTTCTGGGAGCGATTACCCTACCTGCATTTGTCTTCCTCTTACCTTTATGGGCCATCATCCTCCAGCTTCTCTCTGCAATCCAGGTATGTTTTGTACAGAGCGATAAAAACAACATATCCCTCACCTATCTCATTCTATTGGCAAGCAAATACTAAAGGCTCAAGACCAGCAGATGGCTGTTCAAACAAATTCAGGTCTTATCAAGCCTAGAAAGGATTGACACACCCATGTTTTCACTGTGTGGCTCTCCTGTGAGCTGTAAGGGTTGTTTTGAAGACAGAAATTACAAATTGATTTTTTCAAGGGCAAGAATATGCTTCATTATATAGTATGAAATACTGCATTTGGTCAAATGCTGATTAGGTGTCAGACAGTTTAAAATTCCTGTGCATTTTTAAGAACAAAAATAGGGAGAGGTGACAATGTCATTACTGTTTAGAGCAGCATGAAATTTAAACTAGGAAATTTCTTGATGTTAGAAAGAGGAATTTCAACACTAATTGAAGTTCTGCCATTTTTAAACATTTCTCTATAGCCTGTTCCTCTTAACTTTTTTTTTTTCTCACAAACATGCTTACACCTCCCAAAATACACAATCACTCAGGTGAAACTGTGCAGGCAGGTGGCAACTCAAGGCCCCTTGTGAGCTGCTGAGGTGGCTGAAAACACCGGTACCACAAAAATCAGTGAAGACAACTCCTGAAATGTGCTTCAGGTTTCTCAACACCAAGTATCAGTCCTACCACAACATGACCAAAAACCTCCTTGGATGTTTTCACTGGTGCCTTAAACATAAAAGGTTCCTAGGCACCTTTAGGATTTTCTTCTTGGGGCCTCCTCACCACACTCTTCCCTAGGGGTGACAGGGGAAACGGCACTCACAAATGGTCCCCATGCCTGTAGCATATTAATGTCTCACCCTGGCCCCTCAGAACCTCAAGTGGGGTGCAAGGGAAGCTATATTGATTTAAGAGCAGCAGCGAGGCAAGCCAGGGCTATGTCAGCAGAGACAAGATAAAGATGAACCAGGACTAAGAACAGAGCTAGAGAAGACATTTGAGCAGTGGTTAAGAGGGGTCTTCTCTTGGAGTGATACGACCCTGACTGGAAGACACAGCTCTGACATCCTTGTTTAATTTCTTTCCATTAGAAAACTGGTATTGCTGCACTCCTAGTACCAAATGGAACATAAAGAGACCACACTTGGGGTTTCATTTACAGATCTACTCTTGATGTACAGGACTTCTGACTCCATTTAACTATGTAATTCCCCCAACTTACAATCCTGCCTTGAAATCTGAGTTCTAGTCTCACTCTAACTTCCAATCTGTTCATTCATTACATGCTGGCAAAGAACTGCAGGTGAAGTTCTGTTTCCCTCATATCACTTACAGACATAAAAACTACTTTGCTGGCAATTGTAGCAGCTCGGAGTTAAAAGTAAAGCACAGATAGCTTTGATCAGCTTCACTTCAGGGAATGAACACTCAGAATATAGATTCAAGTAAGTATTCAGCTAGCTGTAGCAATTGCTCTGGTCTCTGACCAACTAGTCAGATGCATGTTTTTCTTCCCCAGAATCCCTTCTTTTCAAGGCATATCACAGAACTGCAGAATATCCCAGGTTGGAAGGGACTCATAAGGATCACTGAAGTACAACTCCTGGCCCTGCACAGGACAAACCAAGAAAGGAATGCCATGTGCCTGAGAGCATTATCCAAATGCTTCCTCAGCTGTGTCATGTTGGGTGCTGTGACCACTTCCCTGGGGAGCCTGTTCCAGCATCTGGGTGAAGAACTTTTTTCTAATATCTAACCTAAACCTCTCCTGACACAGCTTCATGCCACTGCCTCGGGTCCTGGTGACCAGAGAGAAGAGATCAGTATCTGCCCCTCCATTTTCCCTTGAGAGGAAGCTCTGCACTGCTAGGTGGTCTCCCCTCAGCCTCTTCTCCAGGCTGAACAAGTGACCTCAGCCACTCCTTGTACAGCTTCCCCTCTAGGTCCTTCTCTTTAGAGCCTCCTTTGGATGCTCTCTAATAGCTTTGTAACTTTCATATGTTGTGGTGCTCACACAGGGCTCGAGGTGAGACTGTCCGAGTGCAGAGCACAGCAGGACAATCCTCGCCCAGCTGGCAATGCTGTGCCTGATGCACCCCAGGACATGGCTGGCCCTCCTGGCCGCCTCATATCCAACTTGCCATCAACCAAGGCCTTCATGTCCCTTTTCCACAGCACCACTCTGCAGAATTTCATTCCTGCTTGTACACAAATACAGGGTTGCCCTGTTCCAGGTGCAAAATCCATCACTTGCCCTTGTTAAACTCCATACACTTGGGGATTGACCAGTCTGATGTCACCCCATTCACTGTAACCCTTTGCACCTGAGCTGTGAGCAGTTGCTCACCCATCCCATGATGTGCTTTATAATATTCAAGAGAGCTTTGAAGTTCCAGAGTTTTCTTCTATAAGCATTGTTCCCGCTATAAGTCAACATTAAGACAACATAAAACACTCTAAAATATGCAACACAAGACCTTGTTTTTCAGAAGAGATATGCTTTTAGGGCAAACATTAACCTGAAGCCAGACTCCAATGTGCTCCCTCCCACAGAACAGTACTTAAATCAAGCAGTAGTCCCATTAAAGCCTATGGGATTACTCCTGCAGTAAGGTGCTTTTCAAAAGGGATAGCATTACTAGACTGCAGCTCTGAGAAGTAACATTGTGGTTGCATGAAGGGTGCAAGCAAGCTTTTACCGCCTAGGATGTCCTAATTAGTCCTAATGATGGTTTGAATGTGACTGATTGCATCTTGCCTCATTGGCAGAGTAGAAAAGAACTGTTTCAATTAGCTTTGAAAATGAGTGAATTTAGTTAGAATACTGCAGAATACTTCATATTGACAGAATATTTAATTTTGTGCTAAACACCAAGTTTTTAGCCAGGATTTTTGTACTCTTCATATAGAACCCTCTTGCTTTGAAGGAGCTTGTTCCCATAGGAACACAGCCACACTGGCCACATGGAGACAGCTCAAACATTTCCAAAATCAGTCAGCACAATAATTCTGATATGTATTCCTTCTATTGCTCTGGTTTGAGTGTATGTATTATGTCCTATTATATCTAGTTGGAATTACATGCCCACAGGGCAAAGTGAAATAGATATATATACATATATATACAAACACACACACAGAACAAAAATCTTGTTAATTCTTTTTGCTTTGTATCTGAACTATTTCCTTTTTCTTTTCTTTTTCCTGAGGGACTGGCCCAAAAACCAGCCATCTTCAAAGACATTGCAGTAAATTAGAACTAAAATATTCACTTTTACTTTAGAAGAAGGAATTACCAGTGTGTCAAAAATCATAACAGAGACATCTGCAGATGCACCAAGTATGTACCAAAAGCCATGCCAGGAGTGCTGTACCCTCCTGCTAGATTGCCATTTCTTTCCATTTCCTTTCTGGTCCCTAAGTAAGTTTTATTTTGTCATAAGTTTTAGGATGGATCAGATTCTTTCCAGGTCTTACTCTTCCTTAATGGATTTATCCTTTCCTTGGGGCTCAAGGAAGCATGAATTTTAGTCTTTCAAGTTAAATGCTATCTCTCTCTTCCCTTACTTTCTTCTACACTTGAATGCTTAATTTATTTAACAACCTCATTGATCTCAACATAAAAATTATTACACCAAGGTGCTATTCAATTTGAGCAGAGAAAGCAGAAGACTTTGGATCTGTCTTGCCAGGGGATTGCCTTTCCATTTATGCAATTTCCATTTGTTGCTTACAAAACTTTCCTGCCAAAACATGCAAAATATATCCTGTTTAGACCAAATTTTAGCAGCTTTAATTGCTATCAGACTATTTAAAACATGTACGTGGCAAGCTGTGGTTATTGGGGGTAGGACTGAGCTGCTGTTTTCCCCTGCAATGGCAGTAAGACATGCCCACCGCACAGGCACCCCCCTGGTCCTGGCAGACCCCACTGTGCACCCATGGCCATTCCTCTGGAGGTAAATTTGCTGCTCCTCCAGCAGGTGGCTGGACTCCCTCCCATTGCAACATGAAGGCAAGCGGGAGGATTTGGGAAGTGGAGGCAGCAGCCCACGTGAGCGCCACAGCCATGGCCCAGGGCAGCAGGGAGCAGTGAAAGACCTCTGGAAAGCTGTGATGGGAAGCCTGTGACTTGGCCTGGCTGTGATGAGAACTGCAGCCAGGCACATGCCAGATCAGAGGTGCACAGCCTTTGGCAACTTCACAGGTCTGGGGAGAGAGAAGCTGCCCATCATCCTCCTCCCACTCAGCCAGCTGAGGCTGGACCCATACTCCCCTGCCACCAAAGTCACTGCCATTTCACCTTCCTTCTCAGGAGCCCAGTCACTTGTGCCAGCTTTTCTGACCACCCTGGAACAGAGGCAGAGCTGACCTGGCTGGGTTTTATCATGTTGGAAATTTGCCAGTGGCAAATATTTAGCTGGGAATATTGCTTAGGGGATCCAGGCAGGATCTGTGCCCTATCCTGGGGGCAAGGTAAAGTGGCTCCAGACCCTTGGGACTCCCATGCAGGTGGTCCAAGGTGACAGACCACAAAGATGCAGGCGCAGGTTTTATTTCTCCCCTCTGACTGCAAGCTTTCCACACCAACCTGCAATGAGCACTACCCACTGAGGATCTTCCAAAGTTAAAATGGCTCTGAAACTTTTCCTGAAATTTTGGAATGAGCTAAGTGTGGTGCTCATGGGATATCGTGTTGCCTGCAGACTGGAAAACGTCACAAAGCTGAACACAAAAACCCAGCTTCTGCCACCAGAAGTTTTCATTTGCTTCCTGTGTTCCCCTTGGAGTCACACTCCTTGAATATTTTCAAGAGGAGGAAAAAAAATCGTTTGAACCTTTTTTTTTCCTTTTTCTTGGATATTAAACATTTCTAGTCGAGCTGAACTTGTAGGAGAGTCTCTGAAATGCTCCACCAACATGTCTCTCTGGGAACTTTAGATTCTATTTATTTAGTGTTTTTACTCACTGAAGACCATGTCTGAGAAGGTGCCAACAGCATTTTCCTTCTCATCCAGCTCCTTGGTCTGACTGTCCTGCGAACTGGAGGTTTTTCTTACCCTCAGCAACCAGCAAACTGAAAGACTTGCTGACATGAATGTTTCAGAAACCTGCAGCCTGTTTTAAAATTATCCTGAGGCAATTAAAAATTAACAGACACTGTGACAAAGACAGATGTTCTTCCAGGCTTCCCTCTGAAATCTTAATGTCCAGTGACTCTGTACTTGATTCCAAATTGCCTCAGAATGGTAAAGAACAGGATAAATCATTGCTGTCACTTAATGAAAACCTTAAAACAGCTCTTCTTAGCAACGAGTCATTCCGTTCTACTGCAGTTGGAAGTTGATTTTTATTTACACCACTGCCTAAGGTGATTTCCAAGCAAACAGGACATTTGCCCCTTCCTTGTTTCAATAAAGATGACTCCATTTTGAACCTCATGCCTATGTTAACTCATGACACTAAAAAAAAACCCCAAAACCCAAACTCTGATTTCAAAGAAGAAAACTGCAGGAAGACAAGGACAAACAGAAACAGGGGTTGTTTTCTGTACAAATGTCCACAGTTTTTGTTTTTCAAGGGAGGGAGGAGCTATGTGGCCCTGTTCCCATTTAATCACTCTAGTAGGAGCCAGCAGGAGCCAGCAACAGCCACATTCCAGTTGCAGTTCCTACATGGCCACCTTCCTTGTTTTGTCTAGTTATTCTACAAGCTCACTGAGACATGGGAGAGTATTTTAGCAGCACCCAGTAAAACGGAGCTTCTGGTGTAGTGTGGATCTTTAAGGGATCCAATAGTATATAAAGTGAAAAAAAACCAGCAGCAACAACAAAAAACCTCAAAGCCAGCTTAAGTTGAATGAGGAACTTTAAAAATTCAAGGATGTAAGAAGGAAGTGAGGAGGAATCCATGCTGGATGTGCAAGCCCTCAGCCCCCCTGCCATGTGCATGCATATGTTTTTTCATGATCTTGCCCTTGGAGCTCGCATAACCATTTTGACCAGTTTTCCAAGAAATGCTTGACCTGAATCGGATCTAGCATGGATCTAGCAATGAAAAATATTAAGTATCCTTAGTGAAGGAGCAATAAGTTGGAGTAATGATACAGAGGCCAGTTTTGACTTAACTAGAATGCCCTAAATTCTTTAAGACATAAACAACTATCAAATTGGTTCTACCACCTGTGTGTGCACTACCAGCTACTGATGATCTCAGGAACTCTTCAACACAAACACAAACACCACGCATACCACACCTCTGACATCCAAAATAATTGGCAGGTTGGGTGCTCTGACCATCCACGCCTCAGCTGATCTGAGGAGACACTGTTTCATCTTTGCTGAGGGCACCTGCTTCTGTCTGTGGGTTCTGCCCCACAATCACACACACCACTCCAACCATGATGGTCGGTGCTCACAGATTTCTCTCACTTTCTCACTACTGCATTTGAACTTGGTTTCATGTCAACTTGGTGATGTTGGCACCTACCCTGGAATGATGCAAGCAAAATGAAGTTCTGCACAGAGAGGCAAGCATGGACCAATCCTACCCAAAGAACACTGCTTTTCCAAGAAGGTGACACTCTTAGTGTCAAAATTCTACCTTTCAATTAGCAAAGGTGACCCTTAACAAGCAAAACATTCAGACTCCTCAAAAATCACCAGTGAAAAGCACAAGCACTTAGCATTTCCGAGAATCAGGCTAAATTTACAACAGACTGAAGGTTTGGGCCTGGCACTAAAACAGGTCTTGCTATCCAGATGCAGTATTAGTCTTTTACAAAGAATTTGTACTGTCTTTATCCAATTTCCATTCTTAACTATGGCTCTCAGTGAAATTTGTTCCAACTCCCCCAACTTTTTTTATGCCAGACACTCCTTCTAAACAGAAGGATTATTAAATTCACATTCCAAATCTTTCTCTAATGCTACAGCTGCTTTCTCCTTCTGAAGTGCAATTCTCTTCTGCAAAGTAAAGGAAAAAGAAAGTGTTTCTAAAGACTGGATTTAATTGTTTCTCCAAAGTCTTGCACAGCAAGATTAGAGTACTCACAGGCTACGTGCACTCTGCCTGGCTATGGGGATCTGATAGTGATATCCAAGACCACTGGTAATAATGATCTCTCTTCTCACCTACAGGAGCATTATCACCAGACATCTTTGCTGAACTTCGCATAACAGCGTTACCTGACTGAGCCTGACAGTCAGAAAACAAGACTGTCAAAATTACAAGTACCAATTTCATTTGCTCTTTCTTCCCCTAGCTGTCTAGGTCTTGCAGCTCTTAACAATTACAAGTGACAATAAAAAACTTGGTTTTGTCCCCAAAGGAGGCAAGCACTGTGCAGAAGCCACTCAAGAACTAGCCTGGTGACTCACACTGGTGACTCAGGACCGGTTATTCTCGCAGAGTTAACTCTCAGTATAACACAAATCTTGCCTCTAACTCAAATCCTGGGTGAAGTTTTCAACTCACCTGCAAAGGTATTTTTAAGCTTGTCCGGACAAACTACTCAGGACCCTAACTTTAGCTCAAGGTCTGTGGCCTTTCTGGCTGGCTTTTCATATCCTGCTGTCCACACACTTGCCTTGCAGCAGCACTCACACCATTTAAACTAAACTAAAGACAACATGAGGATTCTACATGCGTAAACTTTCCTCTGAGGGCAGGTATGTAGAAGCACTGTTTCTCTAATCCCATTCTTCAGAAAGATAAACTGCTGAGCTTTTGTCAAAAAAGTGTTTTGTCCAAACACTCTCCACCCTCTCCAATCTCAACAAAGAAAGCCTCTCCACCACCTGTGTTAACAGGACCCCCAAATTCCATGCCACCTCTGAACACCCACAACCGATGAGTCTCTCTTGCACGTCTTGGTGCACTGGGTGAAAAAGCCATCATGCTCCATCACTCCCATTACCACTTGTCATCCAACCGCTTACATAAGCCTGTGACCTCTGAAATAAAAACATTTACTTGCACTTGGGTAGAGCTGATTGGTTGGAAGAGAACTTGGAGAAGGAAATGATTGAAAAAACAGTGACAGAAGCAAGCTTCCAGAATGTGCTTTTTTGGTTTTCCTTTCAACTTTGCTATTTCCTCCAGTCAACCACTGCTTCTCCATCAAACAAAAAAAGTTTCAACCAGCAAAATCAATTTGTTTAACATTTTCACATATCCTCCAGCACACAAGACTTCTATAGCTCATGCTTTCACCTAAAGTTTTGCTAAGCAAAGATCAAGAGGACATAAGTAACTGGAAAAAATTCATATTATGTTGTGCACATTAACTTAAATTTCCTACTAAATGTATAAATAGGTCTAGAGAACCGGGTATTTCTAATGTGCCAATTATCTTTGTACTGTGGTACCCCACTCATTATCAAAAATAGGTTCACTTCAGACTGGAAAAGTAATTTTCTTCTTGTATATGGCTTTCTCAAATTAGTATATTTTCACTTGCAATAGAAGAGCTATTTTAACCAACCTTCAGTGTGATTTTTGGAAAAGACAGTATCCCCCAGAGGCAGCTTGTGCATATTAGACCATGAGCATCTGTTTGGGTTCATGGGAGTATTTAGGCTAGTGGGCACAGACAAGCACTTTGCAAAGTGACAAAGTGAGCTCAGCTGGATGAGCCAGGCCTGGAAAGACCTAGGACTGTCCTGACCACTCTAATTTTGATGCAAGGAGGTTGATAGGCTCACCATTCACGTAAGTGTTCCTGATCACAGAGACTGTAAAAAATGATTTTGTAGAATTCAGGTGCCAAAATCATTCGGATGCACACGTGGACAAGGGAAGGGGTAACATTTCCCTCTGGGTCAGCTGTAGAGGAGCTCTAGAACAGAAGTTGTGGCTTCATTTAAAGTAATGCTTCCAACAGATAGAAATTTATCCCATGACAAGAGTAATCTTGTGAAAGGAGTGCACACTTCTGCACTCATAAAAAATGTCCTAAGTTAAACCAGTCTCTGGAACCCCATCTGGCATTTTGGTGGTGGTTTGCTTTCCCAGATCTGTGTACTATGAGAAGCTGAATTTGGGAAATATACACCAGCACTCGGTTGCCATACAGAAGTTTTTGAGCTCCAGAGGAAAATACACACTGCTGCTGCTGCCCCTCAGAAATGCAAGAGGAAGAAAATATCCCAGGGTATACCTTACTCGGTTCTAAGGTGGGAGGCCTGAGTTCTATGACCTATTTAACATTTGGTAGTAGTCCCTAGACCAGGGGTAAGTCTTCAGTAACATACCAACTGCCAGGCTACAGAGCTGTGACATTTTTCTGTGACCCAGGAGTCCTCCTCCAAAAAGTCCTGAACTCTTTTAGAACTGTTAAAAGAAGCCTGGAACTCCTCCACAGGAGCCAAGTGCATCAGTATCCTGACATCTCACTGGTTGCCAGTTGGTCAGGAAAAGGCATTGCCATCAAATGAAGGTGGCAGGCCTGAAATTCCTCAGCCTTCCTCTCCAAAACAGAAGTTTGAAGGAACCACTTTGCAACCACAGGGGTACAGAGCATCTTTCCAATAGATGGGACATGTCAGTTAGGCTTTTCTCTGGGGAGGAGAGTTTAGCACTCTGGCCTACCCACTTTCCATCCAAATGATCCATCCTTGACATACCACAGGGACAGGCATAGAAGTACCCTCTGATAAGAAAGACAAAATCAGTGTATATGCCAAGAGAGCAGACTGAAATGAGAATGTCCATCTCAAAATAGCACTTACCTACATCTCTAAGAAGGTGTGATCTGGAAAACATCTCTTTCCTCCATCATTTCCCCTTCCCTTCCTCACTGCTCCTGCTCAGGACGCTGCCCATGCAGTGTCCCTTACCAAAAAAGTAGCACACCCCAGAGACTTGGTGCCTAAATTTGGGGGTTGTGGTACTTAGTGTTAGTAGAGGCCAAAGATTCAGAAGTAAATCCAAGTCACAGAGCATGATTCTAAGATCTTTGAATGTTCAAAATATCACTTCTGAGAGGAACACATACCTGGGTCCATAGCTTCCTCTAACAATGGGTTCAAGTTCTCCTTTCTGATCAATCTTTTTTTCTAATCATCAAATTAGCAAGGTTTTGATAAAATTGTAGGAGACATCACAATATTCTGTGACAGTTTGGGATGGCTTGTGAGTCATCCACCAGCTATAACTGGAATGCAATACAAGCCATTGTAATGCTTTATGAAGAAAGTGCGTGTTGCTATCTTGCGACAACCATATGCTCCTCTGTTTGTATGTATCTCTTATCCAACCCTTACATAAGCCGTTGATGAAATTATCATCACAGGACAAGCACGCTTGTAGCACGGTTGGGTTGATCACAATAAAGTAATGAAGGAATGAAGGAGCTGGATGCTGAGGTGGACTGGCTGCCCACCTTCGCGAGCCACAGCTGCAGACAGAGGCAGCAGGCAGACCTGCAGTCAGCTGCTCAACAGCCTTCACTTTGGGACAACACGAATACAGATATTTGGGGCTTGGGCTATATGGAAAGAGCAAAGCAAATGTGCTTTCACAGCTGCAGGAGAGAGGGAAGGGTTGGGGATGGAGTTGAAGGAAAGGCTGGGGAGGAGGTTGCTTTAATGTTTTAGGGAACCCGTGAGATGTTACTTGCAGACAGAGTCACTCGCACGCCTCAGACTGCAGCAGGGGCAGCAGGTACCGGGGCAGCAGGTACCGGGACAGCCCAGGCTTGCCGCATCGCAGAACGCACTGTCGGCATTCAAGCGCATCCCCAAGGGCCGCTCCCCGTCCCCGACTGTCCTCCGTGCCCATCGGGCACTACCAACGCCTGCCCCGGGCACCAGCCCCCACCCGGGAAAACCAGCGGACAGCGCCAGGGCAGCTTGGCACGGCACGGCTGCATCCCGGTGCCGCTCCCAGTGCTGCAGACGGGCCGGGCCGAGCCGAGCAGCAGCCCTGGGTCCGGAGAGGTCTGTGCCGGGCTCCGAGGGCCATGTGCCGAGTACTACGGACACAGACTCCACCTTCCCCGGCTCCCGCCCGCCCCCACGCATCCAGGAAGGGAAAAAGAGGAGGAGGAGGAGGAGGGAAGGGGGTGAAAGGGAAGAAAAAAAAAAAGAGAGGTTGAAAGGAGGGAGCTCGCCGAGACCCACCCTTCTCCCTCCTCCTCCTCCTCCTCCGGGCTGCTGGCCGGGCTTTTGTTTTCCTCCAGCGCCCCGTTTCCCACACGTGATTGCCGTGTTATTGCACAGGGCGCTCGGCGGCGCGGCTGCTGCACCTATAAATACGGAGCGGGCGGGCGGCAGGGGCCCGGGGCAGCGCGGCGCGGCCGGGCGGAGCGCACCCCTCGACACCCCCATGCACCCCGCAGGGACCGCGGCGCCCATGCCCCGCCGCCCGCCCGCCTGACGGGCCGGCAGCGAGAGGCAGCGCCCGGCCAGCGGCGAGGGGAGGGGGAGCCGGCCGACAATGGCGGCGGCCGCCACCGCCGCCAGCCCTGGCAGTCCCGCCGCCGGGCCCCTGCCGCCGCCGGCGGAGCCCTGCCCCAGGAAAGCGCCGCAGCCGCCGCCGGGGCCGCCGCAGCCGCCGCCGCCGCCGGCGCGCAGCGACCCCCGCCGCAGGCAGGCCGCGCTCTCCTTCCTCACCAGCATCTCCCTCGACGGGCGGCCCCCGCCGCCGGGCAACGACGGCCCCGCCGCCCGGCCCCGCCAGGCGCAGCCGCCGCCGCGGCTGGGCAGCCCCCCGGCGGCGCCCGCCGAGCCCCCGGAGGAGGAGGAAGACGAGGAGGAGGAGGAGGACGCCTTCGCCGCGGTGCAGGTGCCGCCCGCCGTCTTCCTGGGCGCCGCGGCGGCGGGCAGCCGCGGCCGCCTCAACTCCTTCACGGCGGGGGTGCTGCCGGCGCCCTTCGGCCGCACCAGCCCCCAGGGCAGCATCGGCGGCAGCGGAGAGCTGGGGCAGCCCGGCCCCGCCGCCGCCTTCGAGCTGCAGCGGTCCCGGTAAGCAGCGCCGCGGGGATGAGGGATGCTCGGCGTGCGGGGATGAGGGATGCGCAGGATGGCGATGGGCTCGGTAAGGGCGGGCACGGCCGCCGGGCGGCCGGGGGAAGCCGTGGGGAGGGAGGCCCGATAGCTGCGGGGCGGGAGCCTCCCCCCGCGGGGCCGGCTCCGCTGCCGTCCGGCCGGGGGAGCAGCGGCAGGGATGTGCGAGCGTGAAGTGGAAGGTCAGCGGAGGTGCCCGAGCCTCCCGGGCGGCAGCAGCCTGTCGCTCGCTGAGCGCGAGTAGCTGAAAGTTTCTCTCCCGCTCAGCAGTGCGGGCGTGCGGCTGCACAGCCGCCGTGCCCCGCCGCAGCCCAGCCCGGCTGCGCAGCGGCTGTCACCCCGCTCTCCCGACTGCTGGTGGATTCAGCCCGGCGTGCTGCCTGTCCTCTAGACAGCAGATTGAGAACAGGCTCTGAGTCAAGTGAGCTGTAGCCAGATCTGGTAGCCCACAAGGGGGAAGGAAATCTTTGCATTGAAATCCACGGATTACTGTGTGAGCGCATGGTTTAAGCAGCGTCTCGCTACCACCCTAAATAAGCTCTTTATCTCCAAGCACTTTGTTCCTCTGGGTAGTTTCTTGCCGCCGGGTACTCTTTTGCCTTTTAATTCCCAAAGAAACAACCTCACCTGCTTCAGCTCTCAAGCTGAGACTTCTGGCTAAGAAGGTGCAATCATGTAAAAATCTGTGTGAATGCCTGTGGATACAAAATCACCTTCCTTCGCTTCCTCAACAACATACTCAGATATCAAAGACGGAGGGGGGAAGAAACTGGAGGAAATGACTGTGCTCCCCAAGCTCACATCGGCAGCCACTCCCACATTCCCCATTTGCCACACTCCCTCCTTGTTTCTCCCTTGGACAAATAGGTAGACTTTGAGTCACATGTTATTGCAAGGGTTTATAAGAGTAATTGAGCATAGATCGCTGTAGAAAAGTCCCTTTCAAAACCAACCAGCTTGGAGAAATTGGAAGTATTCCAGAGGAAAGTAAGCTTAGCTGCATGCCCCACTGTCGTTTGGTTCCCCCCCCACCCCTTTCCATCTGGGTTGTATTGGTGGCTTTTTTGAGCCCCTTTTCAGGTGCTGTGCTGGAGGGAGCCCCACCTCCCCAAGTAGCATGCCTGCTGGTGAGTTACCACCCTTCTTCTCCCAGTCATGTGTCTCTCAAAACATTTTCTGCAGTGACAACCCTCTAATTGCTCAGTGGATCAACTGCACAGCTGTGTCACACACACACTCACACTCGTGCATTTCAGTCTGTGATGTGATTCTGCCCACAGCCTTGTGGGGGAGAAATGACCCACAGACCATGATTTGGGAATTGCTTTTCTGCTCTTGAACTTAGCATTCAAGAGACTGGGTTCTTCTCGAACTTCTACTTAGTGAGTTCATTATTGATGCAGGATTCCAGTATTACTTTTCTTGATTCCCAGGGATCATCCTTGGTTTTTGTTTCTTGCATGCTATGATCCTGTGCTTGGTTCTGGGAAGGATGCTTAGATCTCACTGGTATCACTTCACTTAGCCCTTCCTCTTCCAGTCATGTTTTCCCCTTGCTCCTTTTTGCCACTTCCTGAACATTTCCTTCCACAACCTGTTGGGTTTTTTTTTGTTTGTTCATTTGGGTTTTTTTAATTACATTAGAACAGAGTGACGTTTAAGAGGGAAAGGTAATTTCTCTTCTTGTTTACAACCTAGAAATCCAGAATCTTGCAAGTTCAGCTGCACTGCTAGCATGCAAACAAACTGAATGGATAGCCCAAGTCCATGGGAAGGGAAGTCACTTAAGGAAACCTTTCCAGGATGCTCCTCCAGTCCTGTAGAGCTGTAATTTGTGCTGTATATTTTCTTGTGATGCAGGCTGCTGGTTTTATCATGCTGTTTTGTTTTGTTGAGAGCTAGATTCATTTGTGGTGGGGACTTTTCATTACTCCACTGACAAGTATGAGGCTCTCCATTGTAGCACTCACTTAAGGCTGGCCCTGGTGCGGGAGAGCTCTGGGTAATGTCCCCTGCCTTTGCTGGCTGTCATGATGCTGCACGTGTGCAGTCCGGAGCAGACTTTGCCTTTAGTAGATGTGTTTCTGTTCTGGAAAAGGTATATATTTTCAAACACCAGGCAGCTGCAGACCATGGAGGTCGCATAGAATGTTAGTGGCTCATCTTCCTAATGAAAAGGTGTGGTAGGAGCTCTGATTGCTGGGTTCACCCTTGGCTGCACAGAAGTTAAATCACAGGCATGCGCTGAGCTGGCACAAGCCCAAGAACAGAGGGTTCGAGCAGCCCTTCTGCTGCTCTCTTAATGGAGAGGAAGGAGCCAAATCCCCAGCACACAGCCAGCCCTTCTCAGGACGACAGGCTGAAAGTCACAGCACCTGCCCAGGGACAGGCATTAGCTCATCTGAAGGATGATGCAGAGAGGAAAATCAGATTTTTTTGGTAGTTCACGTGTGCACCGGCTGCCTTTCCTCCCACCCTTCCACTCTCCTTGCAGTGAGTGAGCTTGAAATTGAGTTTGAGGAGTTGTTTGACAGACTAGTCCTTGTGCTGAGACACGTAAGTTATAACGTGAAAACCTTTTTCTGTCACAGTATCAGGCGAGACAGGTTGCCTTATGTTGTTGTTTTTATTTGGCTTTCAAAAACCATTGTGAACATATAATCAGAGTTCCCTGGCTTTTTTGTTTGTGTTAGCAGTTGGTCTAATTGCATACTAGTTTATATTTAACAAGGTTATCATTAATGTGGTTTGGGTTTGTGCTCTATGTATATTCACAAGAAACAAACGATATAAAAAAGGAGCATGGAGCTTCTAGCTGCTGGGAGGCTAGTATTTAATTATATGTAAATGGCAAAAATTAGGCTTGTTCAGAAGTTGACTGGTTGGTGCTAAAGGCTCCTGTCTTCCTGCAGGAGTTTGTTTCAATTTGTGGTGAATAGGTGGACAAGGACATTAGTTTATTAGAAGCTAGGGCCAGGGTTTCTTTCATGTAAAATTATAATTAATTTTAATAGAATAATCTGAAATTAGTGAGAAGTTCTGTGAAACCAGGTTTCAGCAACCCTGGTTTAAAATAATTGCACATCCTGTGGATTAGGGGATGGTACAGGTACTCAGTTTTGTGTACGCCTAGAATTCGTCTTTCCGTAGTTTTCTTTGGGAAAAGTATTGCTGTTTCCATGTGTGAAGTTTCCTTTTCCAGTGGGTCAGGTGTTTAGAAACAAGCACATGCTCTTTTTTTTTTTTGTGTTGTTTGGTTTTGGATTTTTTACTGTTTTGCTAAGGAAGCAAATTGGTGATTAGATTTGGAGTTCAAACGTTGCTTACAGTTGCATTTGTCTGTGTCACTACATCAGGTTTGAAGGCAGATGGGCAGAAGAATTCCTTCTGGGAGCAGCAGGTGCTGGGAAGCAATGAGAGAGTATCTGCTGAGTAATCACTGAGGAGAGGTCCACTCAGAAGGACACTGAGGTTATCATGGTCCAAATAGATTTTTCTTCAAAATTTACTGACCTACAGTATATCTCATTTCCCGATTAATTCTAAAATTAATTTACAGTTAGTAAAGCTTGTGAAAATTTAATTTATTTCTACCTATTAGAAAGGACAGAGCTGCATTTGGCCTCAGTATTTATCTTCTGGAGAGATGCAATGAAGGGAGATGCTGGAATGGTTGACTTGCTTGACTTTTTTTAGGGTTTGCAAAGTTCAGTAGGTTGTTACTGCTGGAGGAAGCCTTCAGGATGCTGAATCCTGCCATTAAGTATTTGTGATGGAGGGCTGAGAGGTCAGAATCCAGATCTCCATGGCCTTGGGCAGGCAGGCAGTGCAGTTTCAGCCCACAGCAGAAGATGCCTCCAAACTGATCATGTAAGAGACAAAAGAAGAGTCTCTCAGAAACAAGTATCTTACGGGCGGAGTCCTGAAAGGGGAACAGAACAAAGAGCTGGGGGCACCCTCTGCCCCATGGGGTCATCCCAGCATCAGGAGGTGGCCTGTGAGCCGCTGGAAGCACATCAGCCCTTTAGTGTGTGATGGACACTCTGCTATTCACTGAACCTAAAGCCCTTTGGGCAGCCTGAGTTTCAGCATGATGTATACAAGCAGAGCATGAAAACAGTGATTTAATGGTCTGAGAAGTCAATGGGAAGTGCAAATGCTAAACAAAGTCTTTTCTTAGGTGTGTGACCTTGTACCACTGATAGCTGCTGGCTCTAAAGAATGGGATGCATATTGACCTCAGCTGTTGCTTCAGGAGGCTAAATTCCTGTGCCTCCCTGAAGGGGGAATGTTCAACAGCAGGGTTTAGACTCAGGTAATAAGGGCTGTTTCAGAAGGAGCACACAGTGTACAGGATCTCCTATGAGTACTAAGGAGGACATGAGGAGTGCTGGGCACACCCACGTCCTTCGGCACAAGCACGCTGAGAGGCTGGGTCCTCATGCTCCCCAAGAGCTGTGCAGGTGTGGTGCTGCTGGGCTCCCTGAGCTGTGCACATGCTGAGCGTGGCCAGCCCCACGTCGCACGGACCAGCTTTCATGACCACTGGTCTCTGCCAGCCAATTCCCTTGCTCAGGGCACAGATGTTTGTGCCTCCCTCTGTTTCTTCCTTTGAAACTGGTGCAAATGGGGTCATCTTCCAGGTGTTAGTTGAAGCTGACCAGTGGTTGAGAAGTGATTGGGGCAGGATGACACGCACATAGATGGACACCATAGATGCAGCACCCTTGTTCCCTTAGTACACAAGCTTTTAAAAACAAATCCTGCAGAAATTTGCTCTGGCATATTTTAGGCTCTTATTATACTGTTTAGTGAGCATCTCTGTCAGATAAAAAAAGGTTAATATTCATCAGACAAGGAAAAAACCCCTTTGCTGTCAATTCTGAAGAGTAGAACAGTGGGACAGAACATGGTGTTCATGAGTACTAGGGAATTAGAGAGCTTCACAGAGGGGCAGATGCTGAGAGGCAGCTGTGTCTCCCAGAGCCTCAGGACTCTGTAGGTTTCAGAGTCAGGCAGCCTTAGAGCTGGACAGGTGAGAGGGATATACCTGGTTTGGGTGCATATTAACCCCTGTGAGGAAACCTGAGCTGGTAACATATGAAAAGTCCTGTTTGCCCTCACTGGCTGCCAATTCAAAGCTTTCTAGGTGCAGCCCTGCCATGGGAGGTGCTGTGGTTATACCGCGCAGGTGCTTGGCTGGTGTGCAGTGACCCCTCATTAGCTGTCAGGAGAGCAGAAGGAGGAAATTTCAGCAGGTTTGCTTATGTGGTGGGTGCATTTCCACTACTTGATCTTTCTTTTCATCTTTTTCTTTACCTGCAAAGCTCCTGTGCAGGCAGCCAAACTGGATCTTTTCCTTAGAAGCCTGCTACACAGCTTTTGTCTGCACCATAGTAGTGTTGAAAGCACCTTGAAATGGTGAAGATTGGTAGCAGCTGTGTGAGTCACTAGCCCTCCAGACCATCACAAAAACATAGTTCTGTAGTAGATAAATAGGATAATGACAGATCATAGTTTTGATGATAGCTTTTGAATATGAAGTATGCTTTAGTCTGCAATTATTATGACTTTGAGAATTCTTCTGGCAGAAGATACCGCTTAGCTTGGAACAGTTCAAAACACCTAAAACACAAATATGAGATTGCCAAGTGTGCTCTCCGAAAAGAAAAAAAACACCCAATCCTCTACTATTTCTGTGATTTCCTTGTTTCAAAAAAGTTGATATCAGGTGGGCTGTTTGGAGACCCAGTAGTGCAGTGGGTATGATGGAAGGTAAAGATGAGAAGAACCAAATCTTGATTTATTTATTTTCTTTTAATTTTTTTCCCTCTTATTTCAGCTGTAGTACTCTTGTAGTGTAAGTTCTCCACTACACAAATGAAAAGGCTACTCTTTATAATTTAACCTAAAAATGCAGAAGTTTGGTTTATATGTTGGGACTTGGATGCACTGAAACTTCTGTAGGCACCAGCTTTTTCCCTTATGAAGCGTGGGAAAGCAGATTCTATTTGCAAATGGGACAAGCTGGTGTCTACAGAAATCTATATGCAAATATCCACAGAATTCACCCCTGAACATTTGCCAGTACCTCTGGGGGTGTACTCAGCCTTTATGACAAACTCTTTTCTGGACCCAGAATTGCTATGGATGGCTGTGGGGCTGCCACCAGATACCAGACTTAGCAACGCAGCAGGTGCAGCAAGACACAGAGCTGGCTCTTTTCACAACCCAACTGAAAAAACCCGTGCCAGTTTGCTGTGAGAAGTATTCTTTCTAGAAAATGGAAATGACATAATTTGGCATATGGAGAGTATCTGCTTGCTGGCCTGTCGTTTGCAAATAACATGCTGAGAAATTTAAGGAATGGTATTTGTTTTCATAGGAAGGGCTTTCAGGAGTTTTGGGGGTTTTGTGGTGGGTTTTTTTGTTTTTTGTTTTTTTTTTTTTTTTTTGTGGTTTTTTTTTTCTTTTTTTTTTTTTTGGTGGGGTGGGGTTTGTTTGTTTTGGTTTGTTTTTTTTTTTTTTGGTTTTTTTTTTTTTTTTTGTTTGGTTTTTTTTGTTTTTTTTTTTTTTTTTGCTGCAAGGGTAGGATAGAGAGCCTGGTAGAGTGTTTAGCAGAAGAAAATTTAACAGTAGTTGGAGAAAATGTGATGTGCCGGTGGGAAACTTCTAGGACTCTTGGAGTTTGCTTTTCAGTGTGCAATATGCAGATTTAGGGGGATACATATTTAAGGAGCTGTGAGGTTCTTTTACAAGGGCTGCTGTATTTTGTTCGTAGCAACTGCTTTCCTGTCATCAATGCTAAATGTATTTTCTGTTCTCATGATGTATTTCAAAGCCAGCACTGCTTTTAGAAGCAGTGTTTCAGGGTGTTTGCCTAAGGAAGGTTTTTTGTTGTGGAAAATTGAGAAGTGAGTGAGAAGTGAAGCAAAGGCTATCTTCTTTACTAGAAGAAGTATTTAAAAAAATAAAATAACCTTTCTCCTTACCTATGAATATTGCTATGTTCTTAGCAAGCAGTGGTGCTTCCCCCTGTGTATAGATCAGGCTTGCAATTTTGTATAATTTTTGGGGAAAGATTCACTCACCACAATTGAAATATGTTTTCCACTCATCTTGGATGACAGAGGAAGGTATGTCCTCTCTGACAAGAGATCCTGAAAATCCTGGGCTGTATGTTTATTTATATATAAACCTGCTCAGTTAAATCAAGCACCAGTGTATGATGTTTTGCTAGTAAGTAAATCTCTGCAATATCAGGGATTTGACTCTATAGTATTGGTGGGATTAAAAAATAGAAAGCTAGAGAAGTTTATAATAATTTTTCAGTCAACAATGGATTGCATTTTGTGGTCCTAGAGATAATCATATTACCAAGGTAAATATGATTAAGTTTTCAAATCTACATGCTGTCAAGACAAATCAGACATAGGCACATCAGTTTGTAGGTAAAGGCATTCAAAATAAGCATAATTTTTTCTGGGAAAACCTCTTATTGTGTAACAGGAAAAATCTGTAAGGTGACATTATGATGACTTCTTTCTGCACCATGTAGCTGGAACTGAGCTGTATGAAACAAACAGGGATGAAGCTCTTGAGCTTGCTTTTTCCCTTTCTCTGGGTTTTGGGTAGGATGCTGGGCACCAAGAATTCATCAGTGCCACTGGCTTAGCAGCCTGCTTGCATTAAGCTGGTTTTTTCTGCCATCCATGTGCTGTCTGCTGTATGTGGCTTCACCCATGATTGTGCAGGTCATACCTGCAGATTTTTTTGTGTACACAAGGGACAGAGAAGTGATACTGGGATGTGGTGGTGGTGCAGCCTCAGTAGGTACCAAGCACAGGCACCATTGCTGTCCTTGCTGCTTGTGTCTTCTGTAGTGTGGGAAGGCTGGTGACAGGTTTCTCTCTATCTTCTTCCTTCTGTGGGGCATCATTTCCTTTCCCATTCCAGGATGAAGAAAGAGCCACTGCAGGTGGCTATCAGGGTTAGTAACTTCTGGTGAGGAAATTGAATGGACAAATGTGGAAGGCTCCAGCATTTCCACCATCGTTTCTGGTAGGTCTGCCATGGATGGAAGTGCAGGGAGATGTCCCAGCCCTCTGTCAAGGTTGGATGACACAGAGGTTCATATACCAGAAAGGGGAGAGGAGAAGGCAAAAGACCCTGAGCTCTCTCCCTTTTTGACAGGAGGTGTGTGTACATGCTGGCAGAGTGGCATGGATTTAATTTCATCATGATTACCATTGCTTTTCACAGAGAGAACTCACAGTACTGGAGCAGTCTGTTGCCCACTGCAGCTGCTAGCAGAGAAGTGGATTCTACCCCCAGCCTTGTAGTATGCCCTTAGAAGGGTGCAAGCAGCACAGCTTTGCCAGCCTGCCTCAGAAAGAGGGCTGCTGAATTTGAGTTTCCTGGGTGCATGGTGCTGGAGGAGGGGAGAGCAGAGCCTCACTGCCCCAAGGAGACAGGATGCCTTTGGCAGTGAGGGAGGACCATGTGGCAGCTGGAGGGTTGTCTGGTTTCATGCAGTACCCCCAGCACATGTAGGGATGGAGAAGGGGGGAGCCAGGAGGTGAATGTCACGTAGGGCCCTTTGCCTTCAGGCCTGCTTGGATCACGTACAGACATTTGCATATGCACAAGTGCAGCCCATACCTACAGTTCATAAAGCTCTCATTGCTCCCTGTTCAGGACATTGCTCCCTGTTCTAGGAACCTGCAGTCCCCACCTCACTGTACTCAGCCTGAGTGAAGGGTGGAGCGTAAAGCAGAAGCTAGATGTCTGCTGTGGTCTGAAATGTGTCTTGAAAATATCTTTCTGGGGTTTTAACTCACCAACTTCATTCTTTGTGTTTTGTCAAACTTATTTTCCTGTTGCTTCTGCACCTCTGTTAGGACCTACAGATCCAACATAAAAGGAGAAGAATTGCCTCCTTTTCCAGGCAAGGTTGCAGTCAGCTACACCCAGACAAATGCTGGGTGGCAGAAGTATTGCCCACGTGTCCATGGGGTGTGGTGGGTGTGCACAACAAGGAGTGAAGTCCTTATTAGGTGACAGCTACTTGAAAATGAAGACACCCATCTTGATACCTCAGGACGTGGGCACAGTTGAGGAGGTTTGGTAGTTACAAGCACGCTCCGCAGTTCCCTGAATTTAGTTAATGATACCGTTTCTGACGGAAGACATGGAGATGTTTTTTGGATAATAGGAAGAGAGGCAAAACAGCTTTCAGGTGCTACAGTGCAAAGTGCAGTTTCATGGCTTAAGTAGGTGTGTCATGCAGGTGCTGCATCAGGTTATGTAAAAAGGTGTGGAAAACTCTCCATCTGGTATTAATAGACTTGGAAGTGTGGCCTTTAAAGCACAAAGGGTTGTGTTTGTATTTTTAAAAACAGTTCACGTAACCCTCTCCCTTCAGCATTGTGGAACCTCCTTAATTTTATGAGGCTGTTTTCCTAAAGTAAAACTGGGCTTGATTTTTAATTGGTGGTGTTCACTGCTTTGTAGAATCCCATTTTTTAGCATAAGCTAATCCAGAAGTGGCAGCTCAGAGGTGGTTGCTTAAAAAGGCAGAATTATTTACAGCAGAACACAAAGTGCCACTGTCAAGTATCTCCATTGTGGCCTTTGAGATTTATTTGGAAAATCTGTATTTTTCCATGTGCATGACTTGCCTCAAGATAAAATATTCTTCTATTTTAGAAGGCACTCCAGGTATGGCAGAACTCGAGAGCAGCCTCGCAAGTAGCAAGTGACTGCACACATTTGTTTTGAGGAACAGACTTCATTGTCCCAGGCTTTTTGCTTCTGTTTGTTTTAAAGAGATTATTAGAAATACTCATTTCTTGTGTGTTCATTAGTTTCATTATTGATGTAAGGCTGTTCAAGTCAAAGATAGTGCTAGGGTGCAACAGGGAGCAGCTTTGAGCAGATGCGTTTGAAAATAAGAACCACAAATTGTATGAATTTGCCAGCACCCTTGAACAGGCACTTCCAAGGCAGTGTTTTCTGTTGCTGCCCTCACGCTCTGTGAGAAGGTTGAATAGATGATGTGAATGGAAATGTGTATTTTCTCACAGTGTGTTTGTGAGCTTGCAGGCTTCCTTCTCCTGGAAGATGTAGCATTGCAGCAGGAGCAAGGATGTTTTTTCCAGTGCAGTACCGGTGCTGTGCTCAGTGCTATACAAAATGCCATTACTCCTCCATATTCCTTAGGAGCTAAGCCCCAAGTCCAAGACCTGTTTAGTGCAATAGGGCACTGCAGAAGGGTGTGGATTGTAATTGGAATTCACTCCCTTGAGGAGGATGGGCTGAGAGCAAAGAGGCTGGCGTGAAAAAGCACTTGTAAGCCTCTGCCTGTTTGCAAAAATCAAGGCATCTGAAAACGACCAACCTCTGAATTAATTGCAGGGTTGCTCAGGTACAAATGAGAACAGGATTAGGCCTGTCTTTTCTATTTTAAGTGCAGAGATAGTATTTCCAACCCTTGGAGCAATTGCATATCTCGAATATCTTACTGGATAAATGAATGTGATAGCAACAGTCAAGGGTGGCACACTCTTTTGTGTAACTGGCACTTACCTTGCAATTGTTGCAGTTCTTTTGTATGATTCCCCAGGAATATTTCAACATGGTCTTGTCTGGTTTTTGTTTGTTTTGTTTGTTTGGTTTGGTTTTTTTGTGTCATTTTCGTATGTTAGAAGAAACTATCTTTTGAGAGGCTCTTGACCTTCAGGTCCACTTTCCAAGATGAGGGGTTATGGTAGTGAAAACTTGATTCACATCCCTGGTGACATGGGGAGGGATCTGTTTTCTTTTTACTGGTCAGTTGTGGGCTCTCTAGATTTTAATTTTGTAATGTGGTAGACTCTGAAAAAATTGATATTACATTTTTTTTATTCAGTTGTTCACATTAACAGACATATTTCCTGTCTGTTTAGTGGAAAAGGTGAAACAGGAAAACCAAAATTTCAAAATTTCAAAACTGCCATCACATGCTGATGGCAGTTTGTGAGCTTGATCAATGTAAGAGGTCTGATGTCATACCCAGCATGGTTTTACCCTTGTCCAGGGCTTTTTTTAGATGTGAACATGCAGTGACTGAGGAAGTAGTGGTTTCTGTTTGTGTGGTCTGGCAAGGGGGGCTCACTTTTTAATCAAAAGAAAATAAACAGTCCCAGTTTTATAAAAAATATAGCTGATTTCACTTTCAGTGCAAGCAATATGGCAAAATTATTACTGTGACTTCTATGTAGGTAGCTACCAAATGAACCTTCATGTTGTATCTCTCCAGAGATTTGCCGGGGGAACCACACCAAGGCACAGAGGGGGAGGGTTGTGGTCTTCTCTTGGTGCTGCTGTCTGCAGCTTCTCACCCTTGTGAGAAACACCTTTGAGTTTCTTCCTTATTCCAGCAAGATGCAAGTGGGGTTTGGCAAGCACATCTCTGCATTTATCTGTTCTGACCCGTCCAAGCACAAAGCCATTCCACCCTTTCCTCCATGCAAGACAAGCTCATTATTGTTCAGGTCTGAGGAGGCAAAGGGTGACAGAAGCAAAACAGTGCAAGTTTTGCATAATCTGTTTTTTTTTTTTTTTTCCTGCTGCTGTGGGGGCCATGGCCCTCATATAGTGGCACTTTGTTCAACCTTCCTCCTTTGCAGGGACTACCGGGAAGGACGGAAAATGTTGCAGGTTCTCCGGCAGTTGAAGAGACAGCAACAGAAGTGTGGTTTTGGTTCCATATCTGGACAGATTATTAAGGTCCTGCTGCTTCAAAACAAAGAATAAAGGCATATGAATCTCGTATTATCCAAATAGCAGTTAGCAGATCCTTCCAGGAAAGGAAATCTTCACAGTTCTCATTGTTGCTCTGTCACAGGTAGCTGAGTGCTGCTTTGTTAGCACTTGCATCCCTTATTTTACTTGCTGAATTTTTGGAGATGGTTTCCTGCTGTCAGGATCGAGTATCCCAACTACCACTCCCAGTAGCGCTACTCACTGCCCCACAACAACACCTGTGGAGGACCCTCAGCCTTCTGACACCTCCTTGCCCTGGAAAACTTCACCACAGGCACATGGTGGTGACCATTACGTGACCATCCCTTTCCTTGCTGACATTGTCCTGACAGTCTGCAAGGCTGTGTGGTGCCTGATGGAGCATGGCAGGGGGCTGGAGTTGTCACTGTGAAGGCTTTGGCTGTGCTTTTCTTCAAACAATAGCTGTGTGTCTAGATTATATTTGTTCTTATTAGTACAATCAAGGATGTTTATTCTGTATTCATAGCTGTATTTACTCCTTGTGAGGTGCACAAATAAGTTTTTTTGGTTGCTAAAACACTGTTTTTCCTGTCTAGAGCTGCAGCGGTTCTACTCCCAAATTCTCCATTTTTTTTCTTTATTTTTCTTAAAAACCTTCAAAGAATGTATGCTTGCTGTGGTTAGGTGAGAAATTAGTTCATATATTAAAAAGATGGGAAGAAATACTCAGTCTTAGGGCCTCTTTCTCTATACCCCTACTCTCTAACATGAACACAGAAAAGATTTTGTATGCAAGCAAGTTCAAAAGGCATGCTGAACAGTTTGTATTCATGTGTTGTTACATTGTCATCAGGATACTATTTTCTACGTATTACTTACCCAGGTATTGCATTACATATAATTTGAAAGCTTTAAATTATCAAAAATACTCTACAAAAGTGTAAGTTTCATGGGCTTAAAGCAGAGAGATTTGCGGATGTACATTTACAGATGATAAAACGTAATGTTTGGGGGAGGATTACTGTTACTTTAATTGCCTGTCTGATATCCTCCGTGGAAGATTAAGTATTTTTGGTAGCAGCTTTGTGGTCTGTACCCTGTTGGCTTAATATCTGTCAGAAAATGATGTAACTGTTACTGGCGCAGGTAAAATTGAGCTTGTGTTCAGCTCCCCGGGAGGGTGTTGTGAATGGGAAACTGTTGTATATACATAATCCCATTAGTCAATATTGTTCAAAATCCTTTTTTTTTTTTCCCTTTCTCCTCTCACAACAAAGCTCCTAGGTCTGTGGTGAAGTGTTTTGTGACACATTGTTGAATGGGCCTTTTGCCCTGCATTCAGTTCTTTAATGCAAGAAGCTTTACCAGGAAACAAGAATCTTTTTTTCTATGTTTTTTCAGCTTGGGGCTGTGATGTTGAATATGCAGACAGACACACAAGTCAGATGATCTAAGATGTGTGATATTATGAGGTTATCCATTTCACATGATTAGTGTCTGTACTGGAGTTGTTCGGTCTGCATTTCATGTCTGTGCCATCAAAATATGCCTTAATCCTTTTTAAAAGATAGATTTTCCTGTGTTTTAGCACACCCTCAAGGCTATTATAAAGTAAATCTACCTTGTATTATATTTAGTGTCATCTCTTGAATGAGGAGATTTTTAAAATTAGCTTTTGTCATTGATAAAAGGCTGTATAAAAATAGAGCCTGATCCTGCAAACACTTGCAGATATGTTCAGCCTTACTTTCCCAGGTAATTTGTTGCCTTTGACTCATAAAGACATTGCCTAAAATAGTAAAATTTGAGTAGTTTTGTAGTTTTGATTTGAGCATGAGCCCCATCAGCTGAGGTTTCTGCAGAAATGCATCTTAGTCATGCATTTGGCATCTTCATTAAGACAACTGAAGTGTGTTGAGTTTTTACAGGATTGGAACAATTTATTGGTATAAGTGACTTCTTTGCACTACTAGACTGGTATATTTTAAAATCTTAGAGGGAGAGTTTTGAGGTGTTCTTGTAATACTGAAAGCTGAATGTAGCCTGTGAGAGTACTGGACACTAAATCTGAAGTCTGTGACAAAAAATCATTTTTATCCAAAGTGGGGTCAAAATGAGATATTTTTTCAAGGCACTTCATGCTTTAGGTTCTTTTTAATATACTTAATCTAAGAAGACATGATGAGCTGCTATCAAACTTTCCTCAGCTGGTTTTACCTTTAAGGGTTTTGTTGTCAGCGTAATGCTGCTTATGGAACAAAGATTTTTTCTGCCTGAAGGTGCCTCTAGCTGATTTGGGGCAATTAAAGGGATTAGTGGCCCCAAAGGAGAGGCTCACTGAAGCAAATATGTTCAAAATTCCAAGATTTTATTTCACAACCCAAAGTATCACCTTAAACTCAAATAGCTGCTGGATTAAGCCAGCACAGAGGCCTACCTCTGCTCTCATATAACCCCCTGTTTAATTTTTTCAGCTTTCAGAAGTCTGCAGCTTGATTGAATGGAATAGGGGAGCCAGAACGATATTATCCATTTTCAGGGACTCAAATTTTATTTCTTTTCTTTCTGCATAAGATTTTAATATGTTTTTTCATGATGGTTGGAGGCATTAGCAACATTTCTGAGTCGTGTGACCTGATAAAGGGTCCTATGTCTCTTCTCCATCTTTGTGGCAGAGGAAGGTATACCAGTAGTTCCAGCTCCAGAGTCTTCCAGTCTATGGTAGAGGCTTTTCAAAGTCAGTGGATTGTTGAGAAGAGGTGGAGATGCTCAGTCTAATCCCCTTGCATTCTGTTGTCTTGACAGTTTTTAGTTTTCAAGAACAAAAAAAAAAAAAAAAAAAAAAAAAAAAAAAAAAAAAAAAGTACCCCTAAAGAGCCACATAACAGAAGGCAGAAAATAAGATAAGATTCATTAAGGATTCACAGAAATTCATGAATGTTTAATATGTTTTAGCTTTGTTTTTGTTGTTTAAACAGAGTCACAGGTCTCTCATGCCTTCCACTTTCAGAGAATCAGCAATGAATACTGAATGTAGCATAAGCACATGCAGAGTTTTTGTATATGTCTTCATGGAGATGAGGCTTTCTGGAAAATGCTGGATGTCACCATGGAAGTGGTAACAACTGTGCCCATTGCAGTGCTGCTTTTAGTGTCTTCCTTGGTCCTGCTGTCACGGGAAAATGCAGCTGCTGGGGCAGCTCAGTGTGCCCCAGGAGCAGGGAGAGCTGTCTGGGGAGTTGCCTCTGCACTGGCATCTCCCACAGCAGGAGCCAGGGTAAGGTAGATGTGAAAAAGGAAAACAAGCTGCCACACCCTAATGATCAGCAGTGTGGTTCCTGAGGAGAGGGTGTAGAGAAATGCAAGGGGAACTGTGCATCCTTCTGGCTGCTTGGCTCTCTTCTCGCATCCTCCACCCACCCACCCACCCAGTGGTATTTGAGGTTAAGGCCTGGGTGTGTGGACAGCTTTTGTTCTCTTCTCCCAAAAACTTGTGATACTGAAGTCCATCAGGAGAGACTTCTGATTTTATTTCTTTTTAAAATTACTTTTCTTTTGCAGCAAGGCAATTGCCTCCTGTTTCAAAAACACCTTCTTCTGGATGTGACCCAGGGGCACTATTGCCTGTCACAACAAAACCAGCCAGCTGCTCTGGGGCGTGCCAAATCCCCAACAGGTTGTTAACTTGTCGTGAGATGGGGTGTCATCTCCGGCTGGAGATGTTCAGATCCAGCTTGGAGCTTTTTCAGAATTACCTGTTTTGTGGTTATACCGGCAGCAGTGCCTGTGAGTAGCTCATCACTGCTCTTGCTGAAACTTGTCCCAACAGCAGCTGCTTGCTTTGTGGTGGCTGTGGGGCTGACAGCTGCCCACAGTCCTGGCTTTGGGGTATGAATCCAGCTGTGTGGTGTCTGATTAAAATGCCTGGGTGTGCTTGACCTAACAGTCTTTGACAATAACACATTTACTGACAATAGTAAAAGTACCTTGAAAACTGAGCAGTTGCACTGCAGGATTGTTCCAACATGTAATGTCGGGCTGGAACAAACAGCTGCCCCTTGAACTTGTGAGCCTTATTTATAAGAATTTCTCTCCAGTTGTTGCTGTAATCTGTGAATCGAAATAAAGTCGTACTTCCTCACGAATATTTGTGAAATTAGGCAATTCCATGGCCAGCTTCCCAGTCCATAGCTTGGGAGGTTGGTGTTACTGAATTTCCTTTCAGTTTCTGATTTTTTATGTGTGTATGATCTGTCAAATCATTTGCCCATGGAGTCAGAAGTTAGAGTGAGCATGTTTGAGATCAAGATAAATATTTTTGAAATTTAAGACTTGCTTTTGTGGAAAGTTTAATGGACTTTTTGTTATGCTCTGGAGTAGTTCACTGGGCATCAAATGGGAATTAAAACTAAATGCTGGGAGTGACAGTTGTCTTTGCATAGGATTCTGCAGCCCAGCAAAAGATGCCACGTCAGCTCCCCAGCAAAACTGGTAGGGACAGGGTAGATGATTTACAAGAGTAAAGGAGGGTAAGGCTTTTTTGTCTATCATTTTGCAGGACAGAGGAAAAGAAAGTATCTCCTGTTACACTCGATGTATAAAGTGGAGATCAAAGCTTTCAGAAGAAATACCAGGTTGGGAAGGGGAAGCAGCTGTTTCCTTCTTCCTCCCACTTTCCTCTTCACTTCCCTGTCCTCCCCCATAGCTGGGATGATCTCAAAATGCTGCAGAGATTTGGGATCAAGACTTTTGTGGTGAGATGTGGATTGTGAGTGTGGTTGGGGGATATGGTTTCATGTGGTTTTTCCTACATTTGCATTAAGTGCAGAGCTGGAGGCAATATTCCTGAAGCCTGCCCTAGAGAGGCAGGCTGTTGTGGTGTCATCCTTGTGTGTTGCCCTGGGAAACTGAAATTTCATTGACATAAAAAAGTGTCTCTTGACTGTTCCTGTTTAAGAATAGGATAGATAATTTGGTGTTCCCTGGTGAAACCTTGCCACCTCCAAGTGTTTGACTACTTTGCACAATACTTCGAAACTTTTTTTTTTCCTTTTCTGTTCTCCATTGGCTTGTCTGACAGCAGTGGCAGAATACCTCCTGCTCCTCCTCTAGTTGCAGCCTGGAACTAGTGGCTGAAACAATTTCTAGAGAATAAAATTGAGAGGTAATAGAGGATAGAGAACAGCATGGCCACGCTTCATATGTTATCTGTGATGCCTAACAGAGCTTCTTTAATAGAAGACAGTTCTTCTCTGCCGTCCTTGTGTTAGTGGGACACAATCCTACAAGAAAAAAATTTGGGTAAGAATATTAATGAAATCTGTCATTAATTATCACCAGAGCAGACTGAGGAGAATTGGGTTGCATTTTCAGTGGATTTAAACAGAACTTTGCTTATGCAATCCTGTTAAACATTGTTGAAATATGTCACTGAGAAAGCTCATTATATTTGCTATATAAAGATTACGACTTTTGGGGGAGATTAAAGTTTTAGCAGCGGTCGCCGTCTTTCTTGTGGTCACAACAGCGACCTGTTAAATGTGGAGCGGAGGGGGAGAAGCTGTGGGTAAGCCAGATTTTCTGTCTGTCTGGAAGCACAACATTTAAAGCTGTTAAGCCAAACCAGAGGAAACTCTGTGAACTTTTTTCAGGAAGCAAAATTCCTCAGAAAGGGGGCATGTTCAAACAGTGGGAAACATTCTTTTGTTTTCCTGAGTACGTATCTTTTGTATCATACGTATCATAGATGCATATATATGCTTGTGTGTATACAAAAAGAAAATCAAATCTAAGTGAAACATTGGCTTTGGGCAAATCAAAATGCTCTGTTCCCCATGAAATAGGAGATTTTTTGATTTTGTTGTGATTGGTGTCAAAAATAAAAGCAGAAAGTCAGAGGTGGGTGTACGAGGAGGCAGGACTGCCTTGGCTCACAGCTTTGGTGTGTTGGGGTGTGTATCAGGGGGCTGCTGTGTAGACACTGCCCTGCAGGGTATTTATTCACCCCAGGCAGCGCTTGCTCCAACAAGTCATCTGCCAGTCTGAGTTAAAGCAATGTCTGCAGTTCAATAACTCTAATTAGACACAAGGCACCTGCTGTATGAGGGATTAAAAATAAGAAACATTATGACTAGTTATTGTACAACTTGCTAGAAACCACTGTATAATGATGGTACATTTGCCATCAGATTAGGTCATGAAGCAGCTTTACTGCAGCTTGGAAAATTAGAATCAAAAATAGTCCTCTGATTAAAACTTGAGCTTTTGAAAGCTCTTCAGAGAAGAAAGATATGCAAATGCAGATGTATGGGAGAAATTAAGCAATCTGGATATGCATGATTCTTGAATTTAAAGAGAGTAATTGATGTAACCACTGTGCTCCTCATTTCTCACAGTCGCCCTGTCTTAATACAATTAAATGAAACATCAGAATGATCTGGAAATAAGTTGCCTAAAATACAATCCATAATGGCTCAATATATTAACTTATGAGTTTCTGTGGTCATGCAGCTATTCTGCATGTACCAATATCAGCCTGCAATAGCAGTTTTATTGAGTTAGATTTATGAATTTCTCCCACATTTAAAAAAAGCCCCATAACTTCATCACATATTTATCAGCAGTCAAATAATTTCTCTTTGAAACATCATCTGCTTTCTGATATTGTCAGGAGTTGGTCTCCTTCTCCTTTGCCCTTTGCTGCAGCAGTATAATTCCATCAGCCTCAAGGCATCCACAGGTCCCTTACATCTTGTCAGGTAATTTTTAAACACTGGGGAAAAAAAGATTGTTTCAACCAATAGAAAAAAATGGTAAAGTTCCAAAGACTGGATGTGACCAATATTAGCCACAGACCTAATCTGTTGAGCTTGAAGGAGTCCAGCCTATTCCCTGTGACTGTTTGAGATGCTGCTCACTGGCTGAGTTGAAGGAGGTACCCATAGCTGCAGTGGAGGAAGGCGTGAGGACAGCCAGCAGCTATGGGAGCAGCCTCCTGGGATGCAGGAACAGTTAATCACTTCTTGTGATTTCAGGACTGTTTTGTGCTGATCCCATTGAGGAGAGCAGATCTTTTCCTCCCTCACAAAACCCAAGAGAAGCTGATCATTAATCATTTGTGTGCTTCCCTTACCTGGCTGGCTGCAGGAGACTTTCTGCTGGTGTGATGCAAGGGGTGGTGATGGCTGAAGCAGCATGGTGCCTTTTGGTCACAGCATCAGCTTATTAGTATAAATGAGGCTGTTTTAAACCAATTTGAAGCTGTAGTTTGCAGGAGGTCTTTGCAGGGGCTGACCTTTACTTTGCTTTATCTTACTTTGATGGCAGGATGTTCTGCAGGTCTCTGGGGGTTAAGTTGTCCATGAAGGCAGTTTCTCTGCACATCAAGCCTGCAGCTGTGGGCTGTTCTGCATGTAAGGTATCAGAGTTTGATAAGTCTTGATGGTATTCACTTCTTAAAACCTCATACCCATTTTAGCCGAAATTCAGCCCCGTGTTCGTTGACATCTGTTTAACTGATGTTTGCTTACACCTGGCCCCAGCCCAGTTTTGTGTGTTAAAAGTGATGCTCTGTTGAAGCAGATGTTGCCTGTTGTCTGTGACATGGGCTGGATTTATGCTACTGATTAAGAGCCATGATCATGGTGAATCTAGTTGCTCCCTGCTCCCTGTGCAACAGCTCCAGAAGCCTGAACCACCTACGAGCGTGGTCTTGGAGAGGAGCAAGGAATTACAGGAGATATAAAATCAAATAATGATACAAACAAGCAGTGTCCAGTAGGATGTACTCCAAGTTCAAACATGATGTGCCCCAAAGTCAAAGGTCAGCACAACTCTCGTGCTTATTCAGAAAATTCCCACAGGCTCGGCTGGAAAGAGCAGTGGTCCGGGCAGTGAGCACACTCCCTCATAGCTGGGGCAGTCAAATTCCCTTGCTTGTTTATCAGTGTTCCCAGTCTGAAAGGCTGTTGGAAAGTGCTTCCTGATCAGCATGATAAATGGAATTAAGCATGATAATTATGTTTACAGCAGGACAGATGTACTAATGGCACGTTCCCTAAAGATTTCAAATGAGCTATAAAAGAATCAAATCTCTGCTGAAAATGCTGGCAGCAGTATTGATTGTGTAAGTTACAGCTGATAATTGTCTTGTTTCATTTGAATGAGACAGTCAGCTATTAATGGCTTGTGCTCTGTAATACCAAAACAGCAGACTGCACAAAATTTGTCAGTCTGGATAATATAGTTGTATATTAGCAATGTGTCCTAATGGACATACTCTGGTGGCTAGGGAAGGGAAGAAGTGTTACAGTTAATTTCTAATGCTGTTTCATCTTTTCTATCAAAATACTTGCGTATGTGCCTTCTGGAAGAAAACTGGTTTTTCTTATCTACAAATTGTTTGATGTAAGACAATGCCTGCAGTAAAAAAACAAGTTCTCTTTGTGGTTATCGAGGATTGAAATGGAGAATGACTAATTAGCTGTCTTGTTCCACTTACCTCTTCCACAGTGGTGAAATGAATGAAAGTCTTACCCTTTTTTATGTGTGTGAGATCGCACAGATCTGTTACAGAGCATCCTTAAGTGTACAGTGACATAGCGATATACATACATATAATAGAGACATGACCTGAAAATCTGTTAGTAGTTATCAGGCCTGATTTTTAAAGTAGCAGTAAAATTAATTTCAAATTGGAAATCATAGTAAGGATTGTACCAGGTTTACAGTTAAATAAAGGTCTTGTATGTAACTAACCAAATTCAAAACCCCACTGCTGCAAATTGAATTACTTTTTGTGACATCCCAATTCATTTGCATTCCCAAAGCACGTTTCATTTCATCTTGGGTAAGTGGAGCTGTAGATGATATCCCAGAGGAGCACAGTTCTCTTAGACCTAACCTACATCTATGCTCTGGCTGATTAATCTGTAAATCCTTCAAAATTTCTCTCCCCTGCTATTACATCAAAGCACGCCTGAGTAAAAAACATGTGAGCAGAATCCTGAAATGTGTTCCCATAGCATGAGAAGGACTCTTTGTGTGCTTCATTAGGCAATACTTCGGGATTTTTTTATGGGGAAACAGACGGTTCGTTTCTAAAGAGTGTGAGATGTGTTCCTGGGTTAGCAAAAGAGAGCTGATGGTCTGGAAAAACTGCCTGGAGATGCTTTGTAAAAATTGTCCTTGGTTCCTTGTGACCTTTCATCAACTTAATTCATTGCTAATGAGCTGCAAATTCATTGCAATTCATTGCAGAGCTTTAAAATTGCCACTGAGTCAGATGACAAAGTGCCTTGTTTTATGTTATCAAGAAAAGTCCTCTGACTGAGGGAGGACTAGGCCATAATAATACAACTCTGAAAAAAAGTCACAGACCCTTTGTCTCTAAAGCCTGCTGGTGGAAGAGCACAGATTTTGAGAAGAGAAAAGGAGGAGGAGACCAGAAAAACCCAAAGTCATACATCCGCATAGGTTCTATCTGTATTCCTCCTGTTCACCCGAGGGAAATGGTAATGTGATTGATTTGTTCCACGTAGATAGGCAGAGCTTCTAAAATCAAATATATCCATTTCTGCCTTGGCTTAGTGGTTTTTCTTCCTAAAGCTATTTAAAAAGTGCATGTATATAAAGAAATTAAACACCAACAAGAAAAAACACACACACAAAAAGGATCTCTGCTAAAGAAAAATTAGATACGTTTTTGCCACTACAGTCATGGCATTTGCCATCCAAAGGTCTGCCTAAGGTTGTACTTAGCATGGCTACAGTTACAGCCACAACATTACTCTTCCAGACCCTAGAAATCACCCAAACTAAGTCATTTCAGACTAAGTCAGTGGACCACACTGCAGCTTTGGCAGAACCAACCACCACATCAGCTCAGGGCCCCATGGCAGGTGTTTTTCAGGTCTGGTGCTGTGATTTGCTCCTGTGCTTTCCAGACACTTGAAACAGAGACCTCAGGCAGCCAGCTTTGACTGCTGGGAAGATTTGATAATGTTGACTGGTGCTTTATGCCCTCCTGAATGTTTTCTTATAAAGCTATTGACAAGGGGATGTCCTTCATCAAAAATGTGGGATTATGGAAGCCGTCCGTGCCTCTCCTGAGCCTCAGAACAGGAGGAGGGAGATACACTATCAAACTGCCTGTCTAGGACTTTACAGTAATTTCTAGACTTTTTGCCCCCACCTTCTGAGTGTATAGATGTCTGAAGTAATGTACAGGTTATATAAACTTGTCATAGCTTAATGTTGTGTTGTTTGTTTGTCACAGGGAGAGCTTGGTAACTCAGATCCTCCAGACTTCCTGTAAGGTCAGGGTGTGACCCCATTCCCAATGAATCATCTCCACCAGGAGATGGGTTTGCAACTACAGTTAATTGTTGATTATTTTGCTTTAATGATTGCTTTATCTATTGATTTGCTTATATCCTCTACAGACTAAATCAAACTGAGGGCTCAATACACATTTGAAGTGGATCACTTTGAACACGTTGGTGTTGGTCAGCCAACCTCTACTTTTCCTCTTTGCATAGTATGAATGCAACATCCCTTTTGAGTGTGCTGTTGAGACACTGAACAAGTCACTGAATCATCACTGAGGTTATTTGGTACAGCTATCAGTGATGCTTTAAGGAGGTTGCCTGCTCTTGAATCTGCCGGAGCTGCTGCCTCTGATCCTTCTGGCACAACACGAGGAAATCAAGACAGGGAAATACAGAAAAAGTGAAATTTGTCTTGTGCTGCATTCTAATATCAGTCCCCTAAACTGTTGTTGGCCAGCTTTGTCACTATGAGATGCTACTTCATCATTCTGATAATAAAAGTATCAGTAGACTCAGTCTAACAGAGTGCTCTGGCAATTTTCCTCACTTCTGATGTGTTAATGAATCTGCTTTTAGAATAAAATAGAATAAAATATTGCAGTTGGAAGGGGCCTGGAAGGATCATCTAGTCCAACTGCCTGACCACTTCAGAGCAAAAGTTAAAGCATGTTGTTAAGGGCATTGTCCAGATTTCTTGAAGTTTTTGTGGGTTTTCTCCCCTCAAAAACTGATTGAAAACTGGTATCTCATTGCTGAGTATTTCCTAGCCAGCAAACTTGCTGGCACCCACAAAAATTCAGTTCTCCAGTAATTACATAATTTACTAAGCAGAAGATTACTCAGATTACATTTTATAACCCAGCACTGTGACAGTATGTGGGGAATATAAGAAAATAAAAGGCCGTAAATTTGGGAACCTTTCAAGTCTGTATATGCAGGTGTTTGTGGGGTGGCAGAGCAGCATGTGTTCTCTGAGTGAGTGGGGATGGTGCCCTGGAAAGAGGCAGTTTCCAGCAGAGAGTTAGGGAGGTGCTTTCTAGCCTCTGGCCTCTGCCCGTTGCCATGTGTGCTCTTGGGGGCGTATTGATCCTGGGAAAGGCAGTTCCCCAGCCTGCAGATGTAGGCTGCATTTGCCAAGTCAATGAAATGTTCATTAGGGTGACTGCTGGGTACTCTCTCTTGTGAAAACAGGTGGGGAAGCTTCTTAGCCAACTTCTCTAAATATTGGACACGACTGTACCCACTGTAACTTCAAAGAGGGCAATGATACAGCTACACAACCAAATGTTACCGGTGTTATGAGAAATCCTGCAATACTTCCTTACTGCAAGTAGGGGAAGCGAGAATTCCTTGTGGAGATCCAAGCTCTTAAGTGTCACCTTTTAAACCACTATCAGTCTTGGTGCACCTGTGATAGGCTGAACCATGGTGTTCAGTCTGGTCTTTCACCTTTGCAGAACTAAATGTTCACAGTGGAGTAAACTGGTTTTTGAAAACATTTAAATTTTTATTAGAGTTCTGTACCAGGAGAGAGTAACTTCAGACTGGGAATGAACCAGTTGTCATAAGCCATGCTGAGCAAAGGACCTCAAAAGAGAGAGAAGAAAATGATTCTGCTACCAGCAGAAACTCAGTGGCCAAGTAACAGGAAGATGCTGTGCCCAGACATGGTGGCAGGGATGGGGGAAAGAGGAGGGTGTTTGCTTTTCCTTGAGTGAAAAATGCTGAGTAGGATCCTGGAGTAGGCTCCAGGATCTGTCCCTAGTAAGACAAGCAGGGAAGAACTGAGCTCTCCCCCTGCAAGACTCGGGTCCACAAGTTCATCCGTACATTGAAGTAGTTCTCCTGAGCAGTAAGGATCTGCCTTTACCTTAATGGATCTTGTGGTTCTATTTTAGGAACATATCTCTTGTATTGCAAATATGTTTCTTAGTAAAGCATAAGCAATTGCAGTATTTTAAGTAAACACATATTTTTATACTCAAAGGCCTTTGGTATTGAAACTGACCATGCATGAACTAGGAAGCAACAAGGCATTAATTCCTGTAGATGTAATAATATTTAAAATTATGGCATTGGACTGTCTCACCTTATCACAGATATCCAAAAGTTAAGATGTCTAAGCTGTCCAGTATGATAGCTAATCTCTGAACAATATACATAGGCTTGGTCTTCAGCAATGAATGGCCAGGGAAAGTCGGGCATTGACTCTCGGGTGTGTAATGAGATGCTGGGAAAAGTGCCTGATCCCAAGGGTATGTGTAGCATGTGTAGCCAGAACTAAATGCAAAGTATGCACCAGTGAATGCTCAGATTGCCATCACCTGTGCCAGCATTCGTATCTCATGCCCAAAATGCCTCATGCTAATAAGCTTTCTCCTATTTGTTGTTTGTGCCCTGCTCACACAGGGGCTTTTTCTTTCTCTGTCAAGAGCTCTATTCCGACTATTCACAGTGTCTAGGATTTATTTTTTTTAGCAGTGCAATTAATTGTATATTCAGATCTATTCTAAGTCCAAGAATATTAAGATGTGGGATTGCGGAATATGTTCTCCCAGATAGCACATGTGTGTCTGGAAGCAAGACAGGGATATGAGGCTGGGCTGTAGATAAGCTAAAAAACACCTTAAATAAAGGAGGAAAAGGCTGGAGTTTTAATTGCATGGTTATGTATGCAGGCTAGAATTAAAGTCTTTTTTTCAGATGATGTAGTAGTGCATGCAGTGTGTTTACATGTTTTCTGGTATCTACTGCATTTAGCCTTGACTTGCAAGAGAGTTTCTTAGTTCATTACAGGACTTTGGGTGTTATGGAATACAACTTTTGTGATTTGATACTTTAGAGACTTGCACACATTCTGGCAGTGTGTGGTTTTCTCAAATACTTGGTTTGAAATTTGATGCTTCATTTCCCTGGGATGTGGTGTTTAACGGGAAATACTTATTTTGAACAGAACTAAATATTCATTGTTTTGCAATGCACAGAGTTTTGTCAGGGATAAATGATACATGAAGAATCTGTTAGATTCATGTTAATCCAAAGAAGGCTGTTAGGGTGTGGTTTTTACTGCCACAAAAGGACATAAAGATGGACAGTTTGTATGTTTTTACAGTGCTATTGTATCTGCTTTGGCAAGCATCCTTGTTTTCATAAAGTCAGGTGATTAATCTTGTTGTTTGCTTCTTCCCTAGTTTTGAGTGTCTCTAAATGCCCATTGATTTCTTACTGTGATAATGTGTGTTAGGTTATGAGGTAATGGTTGTTCTGAAAAATATAACTATGGCAATGTTGGGGCATACTCAGAATAAATCACTGCACAGAAGCCTTCTGAAAGCTATCACACTGCTGCAGAGTCAGTAAAGTGAAGACAGCGAATCTGTAAATCATTGGTTAAAGGTAACAGGATGTAGATTTTTGGTGCTTCAGCATCTGTGAGAGCTCTGCTGTGTGTAAATGAATCTTACTGAATTGTGGCTGTAGCTCTTCATTATGGCTTGGGCAGAGCCAACAGTATGAGGACTGGGTGCAGAGGCAGCTGCCTGCAGAGGGAAGATAGCATCATTGAATCATGGAATCATTTAGATTGACCTTTGAGTTCATTGTGTCCAACCATTAACAAGCACTGCCAAATCCACCACTAAACCTTGATGGTAAGTTTCAAATAAGATACATCTTTGGAGAATTTGGAATCCTACTGGGGAAGGTGAACATTAAATGTTCCCCAGAGTTAGACACATGTGGTGATTGCTCTTCTGTTCTCCCTAGACTAAACACTGGGAGTTGTTTTCCCTTCACTAGAGATTTCTTGAAATCATGTCTTCTAGAAAGACTGATAGTGTGTCAAGTTGAATTGTGCATGATGCTAAAAAAAGCACAAAAGTAAAAAAAAACCTGTTCTCCCATACCTTCTGTTTTTCTGCACAGTTGCATGTACACATTCATACTATAAAAATGCTTTGTCAGTGATCTGCTTGCTACTCAGCACTTGTAGTGAAGGTTCCTTATGTTTTTGGAGTGCTGGTAATCTTGATTTTATATTTGATTTAACTAGACACAGATGATCCCTCTGGGGCATTGGGACAGGGCTGTGCTAGAATTTTGTGTGCTAATTGAAGGATCATGTGTGTAAAGCTGCAGAATATTTTGTGAACAGAGCATTGTGTTGCATTGTGAAAGGTCAGTGGTATACTTCGGTATTGTGTTTATTTTCTTCATGGTTTCTTAACTTCTTTCCTTGTTCTTACTTAATTCTTACTTATATCCTACCTCTGGGATGGCAGTGTAAATGTTTTTTGTGTTGAGATGTTATGTGCAGACAAGTCAGGAGGTAGCAGTTCAAGTACTGTGTATTTCAGAGCTTCTGCCTTGGATATTGTGGGAGGATGAGGCTTGGAGAAGGAGTTGGGTGACAATACAGGTGAAATACTGAGTGCAGGGGGTACCCCTGGTTTAGGAGGAGTGTGTAGCATGGAGCCATGTTCATGCCATAGCTCTCCTGTCATCTCTTTGTTTCTGTCCATCTTCCTGCTTATGCCCGAAAGGTTGATGGAGACATTTGGCATGGCATTATTCTCCTGGTTATTACTAGATTTGAAGGTCTGTCTCCTTGCAGTGCATATCCCAGGAAAGCGGGTTGTTGAGAGTCCTGTTAGCTCAGGATCTCTGCTTCAAAGACTTTCTTCACAGCCCACTGCAGAAAGCTGTGGTCTTAGCATGTGTTGGCATCCTGCCTGCACACAGGTGACAGCTAAATGGAGGGCTCTCGGTATGTTCTGTGTGTTTGGGTTGGGCTGCTGAATGAATAAAATAAGCCATTTTTCAGCATGTGCCAGATGCTTTTAACTCCCTTATTGTCAAGGGCAGCATTGACAATACACTGCACGGTGTGGAAGTCCTAAATGGAGTTTGATGTTCTTTGCAGATAATGGCTCTGCTGCATAATTATGATAGCACACAATTAAAAACGGCCTTATATCGCTTTGGGTAGCTCCTGGAAATTCTATTTCCCTTAATAATTTTCAATAGTCTCAGGGTTTGTTTTTCCTGTGTTTGTCTTCCTTTAATATTGGCAAAAGACAGGAAGAAAATGAGCTGGGACATAAGAATCCCAGTAAAAACTTCAGAGGGAGGGTGAGAGGTGACTCATTAGCGGGTCTTTCATCTGGGTTCATGCTGGGGCATGAAGTCAGGGGTCAGGAAGTGGATGGGGATTCGTTCACAGCTGATGTCTTGTATAATATTTCATAAGAGTGAATTAATTGTTGCAGCTTAGGCCGGGAGTTTGGGCAGAGGCGTTCAGCCGGCTGGCTGAGCAGCAGTTGGAGAGTCGTGGCATTTAAGTTTCCCTGGAGTGACAAAGGAGCTGGAGCTGCTGGGGACGGGGCATGGCCTGTGTCTGGCAGCTCTGCTTATACCTACTCCCCTGGCCCTGGAGTGGGGAGAGAGCCAGCAGCTGCACTTCTGTTCATACCAAATCCAGCTCCAAAGGAGATAGGAATGAGAATGGCAAATGGTGACTTACTCAAAACTCAGAGTAGCCTGCAGGATATGTTTGTAGCCATAATATTGTAATATATAATATACATACATACATACATAAATATATATGTATAAGATTTACTTTTTGTGGGTTTGGTTTTTTTTTTTTCATTCTACTACCTGGAAACCTAGTCTTAAATCTCACTGAATATTCTCTTTGTTTTCCTTTTACTGGTCAAGCCATTTTGGTGCTGGAAGGAACAATATGAAGCCCAAAGGAAAAAAAACCAGCCCTAGTGCTGCTGTTCCCATAGAGGATCAAGGTGATGCTCTGCCTGGATTAACCTCCGGGAACTGCAGATCCAGGGTATGTTTTGGTAGCTCCTCAGGGAGTGCTTGCAAAGGACAGATTGGCTTTTGAGCAAGACCTCTCTGAGTCTGGAGCTGGCACCTTTCAGAGGTGGATGGATGCAGAGGGAGACTCTTCACTTAAGCCTCTAGGCAGGCCCTGAGATATCCTTACAGGTATCCTGATCTCATTCCCAATCACTGTAAGTTTGTGGTTACTTTCTTTCCACTCCCCTTCTGCACCTATCCAGGGTAGTGTTTCTGTCTGTAGGATACATTTTTTGTGATGAAGGCACAGTGGAAATAAAGAATCCAACATTTTTGAAGTGTCAAGCAGTCCTGTGCTTGTCTGATGATTCCAAGCCACATTAGTGTAACCACAGCTGTGATCAGAAGGCTGATGGCCCAGAGGTTTCTTGCCCATTTTGCCTGGCCACCTGAAGGGAGGAGGTAGCCCAGTGGACATGGGAGCTGCCAACAGTCTTCAGCTCTGGAAATGTCTTTGTCCTCCCAAGTTCTCCCATCAGCGTTAATGCAGCCAGAAGGTGTTCAGATGGTTGGCACTTGTGTGTCTCATGTCAATGCATCTCTGAAGGGATGCAGCTATTCCAGACAAAGTGAAGAAGCTTATCCTGAAGGGGTGACTTTTGTTCTGGGAGCCAGCAGCACCCACACCACTGGCTTCAGCTGTTACAGGTTTGTAATTTTAACAGAAGCAGGGGGAAAATCACACCCCCAACTTTCATAGAAATTGGTTGTATTTAAAGTACATCTTTTTCTTCCTGATTTTGTAGCTGTGCTAGAAAGTCATTACACATGGATTTATTTTGCCTTATCTCTTGGATTATCATTGGCTTCCTTCCTTCCTTCCTCCCTGGATGAATTTATCCAGTGTTCTGATTGCAGCTCCTTCCTTTTTTTTTATCACCTCCTGTCTATGTGGCTTAAGATTTTGTATGTTTAACATAACTGAGCTGAGTATTTTGCAGCAGCTGAGAGCAAAGATAATATTCCACTGATTGATGGGATGGTTGCGGTGAATATATTTGCAATCTACTTGCTTTGGCTATTTGCTGTTTTGGCTACAGACCTGCCTTTTTTCATTTTTCCTTGTATTTAGTTTCTTTTTTTGCCCTTGTATTTTATTTAATTTTTGCAACCGAGCCATGTATTAATCTGACTTTGGAGAGGGGGAAACGAAAACAACATTTTAGCTTTTAAGAAACTTCCACAGAGATTCAGAGAGCTGATCAAAGATAAATCCAGTATGCAAGCAGGGTCATGAGTATCTTAGAAAACAGCCATTTAAAATACCATGGCATCAAATGTCTCTTTAGTTTCTTTCTTTGGTCTGCACTTGGAATTTGATTGCAGGGTATTGGTTATTTCTGGGCACATGCACAGGGAACCAGCAGCAAGGAAACAGACAAAAAATATTTTAGGTAGGTATTGAAGGGAAAGTGATATTATTTGGTTTTTAAACAAAGAAGTTTGTAAGTTACATGTGACTGTGACCATTGTCCTGCAGGGGCTGATCATTAGAACGAGGAGGTCATCATCTTTCCAGTACTGAACTGCCTTTTTCTGTATGCATTGGCTGTGGGGAGTGAGGGTGAGTTTGAGGTATACCTAGGATGTGGTGATTAAGCTAGGAGGAATTTTTAAGGCTTTCTATGGACAAGGAGAAATTAACATTTTTGTTGAAACATCTTTAATTTGATTATTAAGGTCAATTGTGTTTTTCGTGTTAGTCTGACATCTAGTCTACAAAAGTTTAAAAGCATTTTATATTGAAATTGCTTCTGCTTAGAAACTTACCCAAAGCCTGAATCCTGTGTGTCATATATTGCTGTTTTGTTTTGTTCTGCATATATTCTTCCTCCACAGTAGAACGATTTCCCCATAATTATTATTGAAATAGGGCATTTTTAAACACAAAATAGGTATCAACAAAGCTTTACATCAGAGTGATGGTGATGTGTGATATGAAGCAGTTTGGGTTATTTCAATGTAAGTGTCTCTATATACCAGCTGCTATAGCATGCTAATCAATTTTTGAAAAATAACCCTGTTAGGAGTTGTATAGACAAACCCTGGCTGCTTGCCTGAAGAGAAAAATATGATTAATTTAAATACTAAACACCAGTTGAGGTGATTAATTCTTAATGAAGTCAGTGGAAAACTGATTTTTCTTGTATTCCCTGGAAGATCCTTTCAAAAGCTTTCCTTTTCCAGAATTGTTTTTTGTCCCATGTCTGTGGCACAGGATGTGACTTTGTTCTCAGCAGGTAGGTTCATTAGTTGGCGTTTCTAGTATAATATCCAGCTGTGGAAAGCTTATAAAATACTGGTATTTAGGCCATCTTAATTAGGCCTGGAAATAAAGATTTAAGATAAAGTGGAATAATTGTGCATCCTTCATTGCAGCTGAGCTTCTTCAGTGAAAAGAGGGTGTGATTCCTGGACAGTATGAACTGATTTCAACAGAGTTGCTCCAAATCCACCTCTCTGGTGCTCCTTTGACAGTACTGGGACTTGAAGTGATTAAAACTAATAATGCTGGGGAGAGGTGAAAGGTTGTGGCAGTTTTCAGCTGGGTTGGGGTCTGGGCTGGATATCCTTGCTCTCACTGCTACCTGTGTCGGTACCTTTTATGTGTGTTTTCTTCCTTTCTTCCTGGATGGATTTATCCAGAGTTTTGCTTGTATCATGCCCTAGTTGAGAGGGAGCTCAGGTATCAGTGCTTCTCTCCCAAGTTTGGGTGAACAAAGAGTTTCCCCCACTCCTTTGCGCCAACTCACTTGCCATGTAAGGTCCCCAAAACGCTGCAAAATCAGTGCTGGTCTTTCATGCCGAGAGGGGTGGCAGTGATTCCCGTCCAGCCTGTACTGCATTTGAGATTAGCAAGCAGAAATCAGGAGGCATCATCCCTGGTGCTGGGTTTAAGAAGTTGAGAGCAGTGAGGGAAGCCAGAGGACTCCAGCAGGCAACTGGATGACCAGCTGGTGAAATGCAGTTGTGTGTGTTCCTGACACCTACTGCATCTGCCTTAATGACAGATGCAAGTGCAGGATCTTCAAACCCGTGTCTGAGAGACTGTCGGCAATGAAGTTGAGGATGGTGCATAACTTTGGGCAAGGAGACTCTTGGAAAAAGGCTTCAGTGGCAGCTGGAATATGCACCTGGTGCTGTACAAGCACCTGGCATCTACAGGAGATACAGAGTGACTAATTTGATAAATTTAGTATGAAGAAGGTGGCAAGGTTGTACCGTTGTTTATCTCTCTTTGACTAACAACATGCCAAGTATGCTTTTGGTGTTGTAACACCACAAGATGGGAGCGTGCCATTATTTGTGTTATTAAGCTAATGATGTATAAAGAGATATTAAAAAGCCAACAGCTATTATCTGCCATGTCACCTACCAGTGGTGCTGGTAGTTGAAAATTCCAGCTTTTGCTTATGGATCAGTGAAACTGAAGAAGGAGGAGGAGCTCCTTCTGATCTGAATATCTCACAAAAAGAGCATTCTTGTGTCCTCTCTGATTATGGATGGAGTTATGGGTGCACCCATGGGTGCTGCAGACAGGGGTTTGGTCTCTTCTTCCTTGTCTATGCCAGCACATCCTGAAATGCAGACTCTTTTTTTTAGCATTTTGAAGATATATCGTATCTTGGACCAAATCTTCTAAAATCCTAGTTTAGACAAAGCCTGAGGGGATTTACGTTTGCATATTTTTCATAAGAGGATTATGCTTCACACTTAGTTGATCTATAAATTGTTTGAGGGGTTTTCTATGATTTTCTAAGAACACAAGAAGCTGCGTGCACATTCAAATTGTCCTGAAATGCCTTGTCTGTGGGTTAGTGATAGAAATTTGGTGTTTGAATTAATAACAAATTGAATCACTGAAATTCAGGGTTATTTTGAACTGAAAAACATTTTGGTAATCAGATTTGCAGCACGGCTGCAGGAACAGTTTTAGCAGCACAACTGGAGGGGCAAGGGAATTGCAGGAAGGATTAGAAACTGCTTACACTAGCAACAGAGAAAACAATTTATTGTGAAAATACAGACCAGAAATAAATTAATGAGCACCTTTCAAGCATATGGGAGTGCTCATGACATTCTTGATACTCTTCACTTGCAGATCAAGGGAGTAAGGCAGCTCAGTGGGAATTGGGCAAGAAATAGTGATAGTCTTTGAAGACTTTTGTCGTTCATACTCATGAAGTCTCTGTCGAGGTGCTCTGTGCCTCAGCCATGGCCCTGGGGGCTGATGGGTGCTGGCATAGCTCCTGCCAGCCGGGTGCTGCGGCACAGTGCCATGGCTCTGCTGGCTGTTGCAGCTGTTTTGACGCCCATCGATGACGGAGTAGCTTCAATGATTGCTAGCTTAATTTCTCTTGTGCCTGTGGGTGGGCTGTGTCTTACACGTTCATTTATGGTATTTATGGTGTTTTTGTGGAGGGTTGGGTGCAGTTCTTGTTTTATGCTGCTGTCAGGGTGTTTGGAGGTTGTGCACCAGCAATGGCTGCTAAAACGAAGCCTGTACTGGGGCATCTTCCCTTCCTGCTAGACCAGCCAGAAAACCTGTAATGCTAAGATTTCCATAATTATTTCTTTGAAGGTGGAGGAAGGATGTGACTCAGACATAGGAAAATGGTATAAAATAGAGCTTAGCTCACCTGTGCTGCTCATGGGGATCGTCAGCGCTTCTGTTTAAACTGTTGTTTTATAACCAGTATTGCTGGCACTATCGTCTTTCATCTCACGTCAGACACTCCTCACAGGAGTGATGAGATGGACATCATGGAGAAACAAGTGGCACTTGCTTGGTAGAAAGTGCAAGGGGCAAAGAGAAGTGTCCCTGTGGCAGTGTGAAGGACAGGCAGTCTCTGTGGATCTATGTCTGCATTATTTTGTCAGAGCTCTGTACTTGTAGCGTTGCCAGCTGTACTGCAGCATATGTAGGACTGTGTTAGATGAGTGTTAAAACCTTGAAGGAAGGGGAGCACAAACTGAGGAGGAGCTGTTGAAAAGCTGAAACTTCTGCTTTGCTGTAGCAGCTCATATGGAGTAAGTTTGCTTCTGGGTGGAATCAAACAGATTAAGATAAGAAGAACAGAACTAAATTTATTAGTATTCAAAGGTGTGGCTTGGCTAGTAAAGGGCGGTTTGTGATCTTTACTCAGTAACAGCTCTGAGGACTTCCTTGTGCCCTCTAATCAGCAGTAATGTTTTGTGTTCTGCTTTTTCTGCAGACGTCGGCTGATCTCCCAGCGATCTTCTCTGGAGACTCTGGAGGATATCGAGGAAAATGCCCCACTGCGGAGGTCATTTTATTTACTCTCTCTCTGGCTTCTTGTCTGTAAAGCACATGCATGGGCAGACTTGCTCTCCCTCCTCATGTTGAAAAGTATCTGGGTCTTCACATTAAGATAATCTTCATAGTGAGTAAAAGTGTTAAAACTTCACACGCCCTGCGAGGTGGTGGCTGATATGAATTGCACATTCCCTGGCTTTAGGTCAATAAACAAAAAGGCAGTATTTAGACAAAATGTCAGGAATTAAAATGCCAGATTTGATTAATAGAAAAGTTTTGTTGTCACCAATGTGAATGACTAGTCCCTAGTCAGTAGTACCCTAACATCTGTGGTACATTTAAAAAGTATGTACAGATGGTCTAATACAGTAAGTTTTTGAAGGCTAGTATTTTTAATGAATTTTTACTGTCTATTCTCTGAGCCACATGCAAGCTTATTTTGATTACCAGCATTGCTGTCTGTGTGTTGGCTGGTAGGTTTGTGACTGCTACCCCACTAATAAAACTGCTCCCATCCTTGTTATATTGGCCACTTCAGTGCGGTTTGATTTGTGCATCTGGGAGACCACAGCTTCCTTCTCTGGGGACCACAGTAATTAGTCGCTAGGCAATCCTCGGGGGTGATGGAAAATGGAGCAACTGCTTAACAGTTCAGAAACTGGCTGGTCAGTAATCTGACCAGTGCATGGAATGCTTCCAGGTCAGCTGTTCGGCAAGACGGCAGCCTAAGTTTGACTGCCTCTTTATCTTAGGACCTGTAGTTCAGCTGGTTTATATTGGTGTTTAGCCTACAGCCTTGTTTATCCACATGCAGATTGGCTGTCTCTCCTTACCTCAAAGCAAAGATAGCAGAGGCTGTACCAATTGGCTTATTACCAAAGTTTGATTATTTTTACAAAGCTCACTGTTGCATGCTTACCAGCATGTTATGAAGTGTTCCCATAAGTGATTCAAACATGTATAATTGGTAAAAGATATAAACAAAGTATGGTTTGCTAGGCAGTATTTTTACTTGCTAATTTGCAGAATTGGTGGTAGAATGTCTCTCTTGGTGCCATTTTCCTGTGAAGAAGCTAACAAGGCTAATTGCAATCACAGGGTGAGGGAATCTCAAGGCTTTACTAGCAGGAGAAAGGCAGAAATGGCAAAGTGATGGGGTGCCCCTCTCGGGGTCTGCCCGTGCCACACGATGGTGTTTGGGTACAGTGGTAGGGACTGGCACAGTGGTCTGTGGTTTCAGTCCAAGATAATAACCTCATGGGCTTGAGAAGCTGCTGAACTCTGCCTGTGCAGGGGAGAGGATGGAAACGAAAGGTTAGGGAAGCTCAGGGAAGCTCGGCAGTGAGGGACTGTGCTGGTCCCGTGCACTGGCAGAGGATGCTCGTCCCGTAGGAGGATGCAGCAGCCACGGTCCAGCCCTGGCTGCGCTGCAAGCACGGGACTCATCTCCAGTGCCTGCGAGCTCTGCCTCGCCTGGCAACAAAACAGCCCTGAGATGAAACAGAGAAGCTTTCACATGCGCTGTGGTTTCAGCTGATTAAAAAGAGCAAGGGTGGAAGGCAGGGGGAGGATATTGCTGTTTGTCTCATCTCTCCTCCCTCTGGCAATTTCTTTCTGTAACTGCAATTTATAAAGCGCATTCAGATGTAAAATAGATTTAAGGCTTAATGTTTTGAAGAATGATTATTTTTTCCTGAGGTAGTTTATTTTATTTTCAGTTGTTTTGTATACTGTCAGGAATGTGAAAAGTAATATTTAGAGTTAAAATCAAATAGGAATTATCTTTGCAATTAGGAGATTTAAAATATTTCTAAAATTAAAACAAGAAAGAACTTCCCACAATGGCTCCTTTATCAATAGCTGAGGAGCATACAAAAGCATGGGTGTTGGTGTGAGTGGGGAAAATTGCATATTTACTAGGTTTTGGTTTGGTTTAATTTTTTTTTCTTCTAAAAGCTTGGGCTAAGCTGTCATGGCAGATTACAGGAAGTTTTACTTTGCTGAGATTTTTTAATGATTTTTTTTTTTTGGCATGAAGGGAGGGGGATGGTGCCTTTTCTCATTATTATTTTAAATATTTTTTTTTTGTTTGAGCTGTCGCGTTTCCAGACTTATTGTCTTTATTGTTCTTGCTGATTCCTAGCACAGGGTGACTTGAATCATTTGTCTCGTCTTTCCTTCCTGCTTTTGTGTAGACTTCTTGGCGGTACAGCAGGGAACTGAGAACTTTTTTTTTCTTCTCCCTCCCCTCCCTTGCAACTGATTTATTTTTCAGATGTCGGACACTCTCAGGATCACCCAGACCAAAGAACTTCAAGAAGGTTCATTTTATCAAGAACATGCGGCAACACGATACCAGAAACGGCAGGTACTGTGCATGCAAAGGCTGCTTCTGCAGAGGCAACCCATGGGTTGTGAGGGAAGGGGCAGGATCAGCATCCCCCTGCAAGAGCACAGCCATTGCCACTCACCACCTAATGGTCTTTGCCAAATAATCTCTGAGGGTGCGGGCTGCAGTGCATGCTCCGTCCCCTAGAGAAGTATGTGTAAATGGAAGTGCTAGCCCACAGATTTTAAGACCTGTGTCTCCTTAATGCAAAATAACCTGCAAAAAAGGAAAATCTGTGATGATGTTGGAGCAAACTAGGCATAATCTGGTTGCATTTCTTCAAGGATGATGCCAAGTTCTAAGTGTGAGAGGGGAACACAGCTGAACCTGCCTGCCTGGACCAAGTTTAGAAATGGTTCAAGGATACTGCCAACATCTATTAGTGGATACAGCATGCTGGTAAATGCACAGCCAAGGATGGTTATGGCAAGATGAGGCATGGGATCCTAGTTTCCATGGCACATGTAGGCAGAGAGGCTTCCAGGGGATGTGTCTGCCGCATGCCCTGAGCTGGGATGTGGACTGCCCAGGTTACAGCCGTAGGCACTGGTGGGACCTGTACAGCAGCCATTGGCTGAGACCTGGCTTACTGCAAAGATGTATTCCCATCTGCTGAAGGTGTATCCATCAGCAAAATGGGTTCTCTACTGCGGTGCCATCCAGCTCAGAAGCGAAACTGGCTACTCCCTGCTTATAAAGAACATATCTGTCCTCTCTGATTTTTCCAAAGACAATTTCTCCCTGTGCTTCGTGATTTTTTTTTCTTGTTCTTCCAAATCTGAGTAGTTTTGAACTAGGCCACCTGAATAGGGTGCATGTAGACTAAAGTATCCCAGTGAGCGTTGACCCTTGCACATGCCTGTTCTCATAAAACTGCCATGGCTGAGAAACATGTATGCTCTGTTGGACTGATTTGTGCCTGTAGCCTTTGATTTCCATCAGACATGGAACCACATCAGTAGGAATTCTGACACTGCATTGAACCACAGGTTTTATGAATTGAATTCTGATAGGTGTTACTTGGCTCAAGAAAAATTTTCTTCACTTACTCTCACACGTACAATTGAATGCAGTGAAAGGTAGTAATCCACATGAATGTTGTGCAAGGTGGCCCTAAGAGATTTTAGAAACAGCTTTTAGACCCAGCTGTAGTATCAAACAGACACATGCAGAACTATTGACTTGACTATTGTCTGACTAGCTGCTGATTATTGTCTTTATAAGAAATACATGTGGAATCAAGCACTGAAAAGCAACCCTTTAATTTTAGTCCATTTTATGCATAAGTAGATAGATGCTCTGGGAATTTCTTACAGTAGAATATACTTAAAAGGTATTATGCAAATTTCACAGAGAAAAATTTCTGAGATGTGTATATAAGATCTAGGCATAGACTTGACAGAGATAATACCTGCAAAAGAATGAATAAATATTTGATTTGTAAACTCCTTTCTTGATGTTTTGCAAAGAAGTATTTGTAGCATATATGCAACATTTTACCTTAATTCAAAGATCAGTCATTATGTCTGACAATATAACTGAATATTTTTCTTGCTAAGAAAGCTGTGAGAAAGCTTCCGTTATTCAACTGGCTTCTTATCTTTATCAGCAGACACAGTTTTCCAGAATATTTCCACAATCATAATAAAGATCTCTTTAGCTAGAATACAAATACAATAAGAATGAGAGACAGAGTTTTGGCAATAGTTTTCATCCTATGGTTGTAGAGCTACAATGATGCTAGCTAAAAATAAAATGCAGAGTTAACACTTTGTGTCACCCCTATGTCTAGCAGTAAGTAATTTGAGTGCACTCTGGTTTTCCCGGGGGTCTGGATGTAGTCACTGGAGTTAATAGGCATTCTGGATGAAAAGGACCTCTAGAAATACAGGTGGATCTGCTTTGTGTATTCATCCTAAAATCAACAGTGTTTCTGAGTGTGTTAAGACTTCTGAAGCTGGTGTCCTCCCCAGCTGCCTGTGACACAGAGGGGCACAGGTGTTGTAATGGATATAAAACCCTCCAGGGGCTCCTTTCCATGTGCCTGAGACCTTGTCCCAGGTGGCTCATGCATGGTTGTGCAGGATGCAGGTGCTGAGCTGGGCTGGAGTCAGGCTCTGAGCTCTCTCCAAAACCCCTGACCCTTCTGTCACAGCGTGTCAGTCTTTCACTCAAGATGAGGAACCCAGCTTTGAAAACATCCACACTGAATGTATTTTTGAGTGGTGAATTTCATGACTGGGTTTTAAAATAGCCAGCACTTTCAGAAGTTGTTTCACTGGCTTGTGACTGTGTCACAGCAAAGAAAACTGTAGTGTGAGTGATAGCTCAGGGCTCCTCTCTCCAGTAGCTGCCTTTGCATCTCTCAGCCTGTAAGGTGATGTGTCCTTGTCCTGTGGCACTGAGAGCTGTTCCCCTCTTAGCCTCAGGGATGACATGTGTTGAGCAGCGATGCTCTGGGTCCAGCCTTTGGCACTCCTGCAGCAAGGCAGGACCCACTGTGGTTAAAATAAGAGTTCAGTTATTTAGCACAGAGAAAAGGCTCATACAGAAAAATACACAGACTGGAGCTTAATCAGCAAGTCCTTGTAAAGCTTCCTGTTGATAGTTCTGATCACTGGTTAAACCGGTTTCTTTGGATTTCTAGGTCGTGGCTTATTAAAGGAGTTAGAAATTAGGGTTCCTAGACTTATGTTAGCAAAGCAGTCTTGTAAAACGGCACAAAATAAATTTTCCCATTTAAAGACAAAGACAAGTCAACCCTGAAATACAAACTAGCACAGGTAGGCACCAGCATATGGTTTTACCCACTTTACTCAGCAGGTTTATTGGTGATATCTTCCATAAACACTGAAGCAGAAGATTAGCAAAAATGAGCCACCAAAACGGCAACATGAGCCAGCTGAACAGTTACTGGTGAGAATGGGACAAGAAGGACTCGAGAGTTATGTAATAGCAGGTATAAAAAGCAGTAAAACAACGTTCCTCTCCCACCCCCATGCCATTGCTTTCTCAGTTTTTTTGTTAGTAAACACATCTGAGTGAAAGCCAGACACCATCATGAAATGTCTCTTTTGCTGCCCTCTTAATTGCACACACATGCAGACTAAGAGGTTGATGATTGGCGGCACCCTCACAGTTCATAAGAACTCTCAGCCAACTTCTAATTGCCCTTGAACTTTTGAGACTCCAAAATGAGGACTGCTACCCTGACAGCATCCATGGTTTGTGTGTTCACCTTTGTGTGCGGGGCAACAGAGCCCTGGCAGTCAAAAATCATCATTCAGGAATGAGAAAAGAGGCTGCAATATTCCACGTGTGGATGGTATATGTGATATACATCACATTGTCTGATGGCAGCCCTTTGGAGCAACACAATGAAACCTAGACAGATGCTGGGGAAAGCAGACATTATTCTTCAAGTCTATCAAATTACTGATTCTGTTGAGAGCTTCCTGCTCATTAAGGTTTTTTGCAGTATACACTTCATAAAGAAGTTGGAAGATTAGCTTTTATAACCTTTTGCACATTGTCAGAATTCTCTTGCAAAATAATGGTTACTCTGAACTATAATAATTAGCACAACTTTTCAGTGAAATGTGAGAATTAAAGAATGAAAACCTTTTGTGAAGTGGTTTTAAACATGTCTAGATGGCACAATTGGAATTAAGGCATATAAACACTCTCACACAGCTTCTGAGATAGCTCCTTCAGAGGTGTGCAGGATCGTAGATGCCCTTTGTTGAAGAGTTGAAATCCAAGAAAATACTATTCTCCCATAAGCAATAATTTGATTTTCTTGAGCAGCAATGGACTTCCACCACGACTTCTTCTCCAAAGCATACTTTGTGGCAAGTTTCTGGACTTTCTGCCCCAGCAAACCATTGCAGGCCTTCAGAAATTTTTTTGCTTCTATGCATGTCATCAGACCTATACATAAAATGCTGTTTTATCCCTCCATGATGAGTATTTGGCCACTGCTTTCCCTGCTTCCTTTCCAGTCCAGCTCCTAAAGCTGTTTTGCATCACTCTCCCCTGGCAGCTTTGCAGATGAGGTTTTGTGGCATCCTAGCAGTGGACACCGTGGGTTCCTCTCATGCTCTGCCTGGGAGATCTTTGTGTAAAGAGGATCTGCTGATTTATGGAAAGAGGGGCAATACTTGGGTCCCAAGGGAAAGAAATCTGAAAAAAATAGAGGCTGGGCTGGTGCTTTTTATTTCCTTTCTTGTCTGATTCTTTCTGATACACACAGTTCTATGGTAACTTCCTACTGTTGTCTTTGCTTGTGGACATGGAAGCACAAGTTTGTTTTTCTTTTAAGTATTAAGAGTTGAGCGGTATTTTTAGGGAGGTGTAGGGCGTTGGTGGAAGAGCTGTATTTCCAGAAGCAACCAGAGGGAGGGGGATAATATGCTTAGTGGGTACTGTGGTTTTCCGAATTCAAAGATGCTTTCTGATGTCAGCCTCGAAACCTGTGCCAAGTTTCATACATCAGCAAACAAGGCTTCCAGTGAACAAGCAAGCTGTTGTGAGTAGCAGCCATTCAGCAGTAAGCAGTGGCAAGCACAAAATTAATCATATGCCAGGGTTTTTTTGCTTGTGGATTGCTGTTCCCAAATGGGAAAAATTATTCCTCCCTGCTCTGTAACTCAGTGCCGCACCGTGAGACCATCTTGAAGGATCTGAAATTTCACTTAGGTAAGGAGTGTTACAGCATTCAGACAACAATGAAATTGTACTTCATCTGCTGCAGGAGAACTTCCTAAAGCTGTATGTGTGTTTATTATTAGAAACCCTTCTTCATGAAAGGGTAAATCCCTCTTTGCTTTCAAACGGAATTTTAAGGAAGAAAATAGGATTGCTATAACGGAGTAATCCAGGAGAAGGAAAATCGATCATTCTGCATTTTTCCAAGGATTACGTGCAGCAGCTCTCTTGGGGAGCTAAACCTTTTCCAAGAACGATGACTAAGCTGGTCCCTTAAGGAAACAGTGTTCTAATAACAGCGTATCTGGTATGAGATTCATAGGTGCTTGTGCTGCTTTTCAGACAGCAAAGAGCAAAAGAGTTTGCTTGGGTTTTTGTCCAGCTTTGACCAGTGCAGGACAAAGGATTCAGATTAAATCCTCACATACAGATCTGTGGGACACAATGTCAGAAAAATCAATTTTGGAGAGCGGAGCAAGGAAGTGCAATAGCCCTGACAGCCAACATAGTGGTAGGTCCTAGCATTTTCACCACAAGTGGAGATTTTTAGAAAGGTAAAATATCAGTAAATTCTAACACTAAACAGGTCAGAAAACATCACAAATTGCTGTCACTGTGTCTTAGAGGAATTTGACATGGTGCAGCCTGTTAGCCAACTTTAGAGGGAAGAAGGATCAGTTGTACAATGGTACAATTTTCGGTGTCCTGAAGGTAATAAGGAAAAAGTGTCCATTTGTAAGCACTTACTGCCATTTTATATCTTACTTCTTGACCAAGCTTCTCTTTGCTTCTTGCATGTCTGTATCTCCCAGAACTTTAATAATGTAGCTGGCATCCCGCTCTGTTTTATGGGAAGTGGGTCTTGACTTCAGGGTGGTTTTGGTGTTGTTTAATATGTCAGAGCCTGATGGCTGAAGGCAGCAGTGTGGCTGTGTAACAGACAGGTTGCTCCAAGCTATTTGATTTAAAGGAAATTAACTCTTATCTGAGCCAAAACCAGGACAGTATGACACAGTGACTTTGCAGATGTTGCAGAGATTTGGAGACTGGTTAGAAACACAAGGCATCTACTCTAAGAGTGTCCTGGATTCTGAGGTAAGCTCTCTGCAGGCAGATGATGTATGACTTCATGTAGCCAAATCTTGGCCAACTGCCTATGAGGAGCAAAGGCAAGCCATGCTTAGAGGAGGAGGGATTCAGCCCTGACATTGACTGAGACAGATGTGGCAGGAAGCTGTGGGATTGGTTATGCCTGAGTGTCAATGCAACATCATAACCAAGAGGGCTAATGTGATTATTGAGCACAGAGGCTGGCAGAGTGTCATGGCTAGACATTGATTTTAAAGGTAAGACTGGAAGATGTGCAACTTCTGAGGTCAGGGATAATGCCTGGAGACCAAGAAAGAAAGGTGATGGGGCAAAACTGGAGAAGACTCAAAAGAGGAAGCTTGGAAACAGTGAAAGGATCTGAAAATTTAACATAATAGCAAACCTGTCCTGGTTGATGGATGAAGCCTATTTCAGGAACAAGAAGCTGACAATCAAGGGAATCCTTTGGTTCAGCAGAGAAGGGTCACAACCAGCAGCCAGAGTGTGTTTCAGAGGTACTTGTTGGTGTATATCACCTGAGTTGCTGCTGGGTTTGTCTGTTGAGTTTCAGCCATTGTAGTGAGTTGACAGAATGGTCCCGTGCTTCAGTGGGTAGATTTCTTTCACTAGGAGAGCATCTGTCCTGAATTCCAAGATAGTCAAGATAGTCTTCACAGAAAGCCTGTAGAGGGAATGGGGCTCTACTACTCATTCACTGCTCATTTGCTGTGGCACAGGCTTCAGCACTTCTGTAAATACTCCATAGCACAATATCTGTGAGATGTAAAAGAGGACGGAGAAATCGTCCACTATGGAAGTTTTATGATTGCAAATTCTTCAATGGTAACATCTAATGCTTTGCTTATTGTGGTGGGATTTTTAAATTTTAGTCTTTGATTTCTTTTATTTTCTTTTATATTTTAGAATAGTCCTTATCAGCAGCAGAAGATCCTTCTGTAGCATATTTTCAGTGCTGCCATATCGAGACTGTACCCAAGTCGGGTATGTATACTTATACATGTACTGCATAGTCTTTCTGGGCCTGCATGTAGACCTGATAACAGACAACAGCATGATGAAGGCTAATGCTTTTACATATCTGCTCCGAGAAGAGATAAATGCTCTTAGGTGTATTTTCCTTTGTGGACCATTACCAGGTTAAAACTACAGCTCTCAGTCCCCACTTTATTTATATGTGTTGTGGTATCTTTGATTATTAAGCTGGAGAAAATTACCCCCATGAAATCAATGTTCTTGAAAAAATGCACTTTTTTATTGTTTCTTCTGGCTTCACTCATCTTTGACAAAACAAATACTCCAGAGACAGCATGACTTTAATTGCATAAGCCATCTTCACTGTCTCTTTCTCCTATGCAAACATAGTGCTATTGTATCTAGATTTCCCGAACCATAAAGAAACACTTGGATTCAAACAGAATACTTTTTTATTTATTACTTTTAGTCACTGGTCAGATCATTCAGTCAGTGAAAGCATTATTTTGGTGATGATTTTACACAGGTTCATAGCTGTCTGTGCAGCTGCTTCACATCCCCTGACATGCTGAGACACTGTAACTCTGATAGAAAAGTTCCTTTGGAACGAAGTAGTTCTCCATAGACTGAGAAGGCTTTTAGCTCTTCCACTGAAATCACAGAAGTGGAAGAAACTGGATTTGGCTAGAGGACGTGGCCTGGCAGACTCTGATGGCCAGCTGGGTGCAGTGCAAGGCTGGGATCAGCAGTGCTGGTGGGCAGCAGCTCTGTGACCCTGGGACAGGGGGGAATAGCATGGCCACCATGCTCACTTGCCAGAGACCTGAGAAGTCCTTGTGGTTGACTCAGTGACTGCAGAGCACAAAATGTGTGGGAAATAGTCAGTTGATACACTGAGGGGGTTTTGAAAGATCCACAAATCATCTACAGTCAAATCTTTCCACTGTATAAAAGACAAATTTGGCTCATATTTTCCAGCCATCTATTTAGTTCTGGAGAGTGATTTGTCACAATCTCCTTGTGCATCAGTAATCCAAAACAAAGGGAGATTATTTTTAAAGCACAAAGGAAAGGAAGCACCTTTGTCAGAAGGTTGACTCTTTCTGCTCACACTTACAGTAAATTTTTTCCCTTAATTAAACTGTGATGACACATCAGGCGAATTCTTGACAGACTGGAAGATTTGTTCTTTGTTCTTGAGTACACTGTCATTCTTTTATGGTCATCATCCTGTGGAAACTGCCTCTTTATTGAAAATTGAACACATTTTGAAGTTCTGATGACTGGTTATACCTTCTAAATTACAGCAGTAACAAGCCCTGCTGCAAAACTAAATATTATTTCAGCATGTCATGTCTTGTACTGTGCTTGCACAGCAAGAAGAGCATGGGATGAGAAGGTAGCAGGTGCCAGTACACAACAATCCAACCCTGTTCCCTTGGCTAAAAAGCCAAGATTTAAAAAAATGCCCTCTGTCTTTCTTCCAGAGCATCAGAGGAAGAGAGAAACAATTCAGTGGCACCTCCTTCCAGGAACAGCTGGTGCAAAGAACAGATGAGGCAGTATAGCACAAACTGTAGCCACTCTGTTCAGGCTGCTTGCTTACTTGCACATTTTGGATGTGAAGTAGGAGGGGGGGAGAGACACTGGATACTCTTATGAAGTACTGTAATGACAGCATCCTTTAGCTTTGTTTTCTCTGAATCCCTGGATTGCTGATGTCTGTCCCCAGGTAAGATGTCCCAACTGGTTGTTCTGCAAATATCACTGAACAGTTAATGAAAAGAAGCAGGTCCTTGCAGGGAGCCATGGACACATCTGAAATTTGAACTGAAGAGAGCCCTGGCAGGAGTGGGAGGGTAGGATGGATGAGCAGGCAGGAGGAACTGTTCGGTCTGAGAGGAGCACATAGTGGAGCTGCTGCTGCTGCTGCTTCTCCACCTCTGCTCCAACTCACAGGCACTGTAGCCAGTGAGGAAATCTCCAGGCACAGCTGTTTAGTGGAGGCTGCCAGCCCATGTTGTACTCGAGGCAGTGCAGAAGAGCTGTACTCTACCAATGCTGGTAGATACAGTCTGCAAGAACAGATCCATTATAAAATTATGGTAAAAGGCACCTTCTGAAGTCACAACTCTATATACCTGTCCTGTGTGGATGGGGCAGCATCACCCCTCACCAGTGAGGTGCAAGAAGTGTATTCTAGACTGTGGCCCTCACTTGCCTGTTCTCCATGCAGAAGTCAAACTACAACAGCAAGAATCCTCCCAAAAAACCTCTAAACAATGATTTTTAAGTGGTTGTACCAATACAAATGGAGGTCTGGGGAGAGAAATGTAGTTGTACGTGAGGGGATGAAGTTTGAGGTACCCCTGGAATAAGTTTCCTAAATGCTTACTTTTTTTCCTCTATCTAGACCAGCAGAGCAAGTGTGAGAGCAGATATAGCCAGGTGAAAGCAATGTAAGGAAAGCTTCACTGCAAGTCAGGAGCTGAAGGAGATGCTGAGCATCTTGCCTGCTGGTATTCCTTGCCCTACAGTATCTCTTGATGTTACAGCTACCTTAGTGGTAGCTAAGGGGAGTCATGTAGTGATGTGAAAAAACAGTGTTATTGTCTCCGTTCTTAATTGGACAGACACAGAAAGGTTGCCTGAATGTTTGGCTTTATAAGATACAGAGTCATTGTGTGATACACAGGTTAGAGGCAAGTGCTAGTACTGCAGGTTTGGGTTGTGCAGTTGCCTCTCGTTTTTCAATGTGTTGGAAACCTTAATGGATATCAGGTTCCTCTTTCTTCTTTAAATATAATATTCCAAAAGATGTAAGATCTGCTTTGTGAACGGTGTTGAAACTGCCTCACTATTCATTTACTATCTTCCTTGCCACAGATCAGCCTTAATCCCCATCTAGTTCTGTAGATGGGCAGAAAATTGGAGGTGTTGACCTCCCATTTTTAGCAGAGGTGCATCTTATGCATCCCCTTGAGCTGCTGTGTCACACACCTCTGTCAGAGGTTGGTTGTCCCTGTGGAAGCTCACAGAAAATGGACTTGAGCCTTGATACTGTTCCACTTCCAGGACAGGGGAAGATGCCTCAGGTCAGCAGCAGGTAGCTGTCCTACCACACGCACCCTCAGCACAGGTGTGTATACCCACATGCCGACCTGCTCTGGGCCCTCAGAGGGGATTTGTGTCATGGCAAACCAAAGAGTGAAGCCATTTGCAGATGGATTAAATAAGACTTGAAGGAGATGGGTTCCAGATGGTTTGAGGATTTCAGCCCTTTGAGACAGGAGACGGGGATCAGACACAGCAGATATTATCCTTTTAGCCATTAGGGAGGTCATGCTCCGGACACTTGAGTCCCTAAAGAGGAGCTGTTATAGCCAGACTCTCTGGGAACATTCCTGAAGCTTTCTGCCCACTCCACTCCACAGTGTGGTGTGTGCAAGGGCACTCTGTGGACCCACCATGTGGCCCCAGCCAGGATGGAGAAGAAGCAGGTTCAACTCTCCCTTCTCTGGAAAAAGCAGATATCCTGGGCAGGGGAGAATTCTCCATTGCTTGTCTGTTCTTGGAGCTTCTCTAGGCACCACTTCTCCATCAGCTTCCAAGGAGATGGTACAACTCTGGCAGTGCTCACAGATGTTGTCAAAGTTGCTCCATGTGGCCGGTAGGATGTGGTGGCCTGCAAAAAATGGTCTGCAGACGCTTGCAGCCAAGTGAGAACAATCCAGTCCTCATTAGTATAGCCTAAGCAATTTCAAAAAAGGATAATGGCAATGTTTGTCTGTCACTGTTAGAGGTGTTATAAAGGAGGAAGAAGGTACCATGTTGTATTTCACTCCAAAAACAAAAGGTATTGCAGTTAGTTGGGTTTACAGTTCTGACATGAGACTTGGTTTTTATCTTTGGCACACACCATTATGCTTCATGATTTAAAAATCTGTTTTGGAAAAGGCACTTTTTAGGCTTGCTTTTATCAATGGCAAAAGTGTCCACAGGTTGAAATTGTACCTATTCTGATGATATTTTTTTGTGATGTTGTAAGAACTCTTTTAAGAGCTTCCAAGTTTCTGTGAAGTCCTGTCCAGAAGATGAATCTGGAGGTCCTGGGGGAGGAGGAGAACTGGCAGTATGACACAAATGCAGCACTGCAGCCTGGTTAGTCTTACAAGAGCACTCAGACCTGGGCTCGCAGTGACTGACTGACAGCAGGGCTGGAGGTGATGAGCTACAGAACAGAAAACTCAGAACATCAGATAGTACACATTCTTATAAAGATGGCCAGTTAATCTCATCTTTTCTTCTTCGTTGCATTGAATTCATTAAGTGGCTAGAAATTTACCTGCAGGAGGCATAGCTGCTGAATATTGCTGTCTTGGCAAAAATACAGGTATTCATCTGACAAAACTTGCCTCCAGCTAAAGGAAATAATGCAGTATGAGTAATCAAATGGATTGAAGCCCAGGAAACAGACAATTCTTCTGAAGTAAAGCAGCAAGTCACTAGATAAAAAGAATTTTTGTCCTCCTCAGAAATGCTACTAACCAGCTTCATCCAGTTTCTAAAGATAAGTCACTGCTGAATTTAACTTCAGATTTATCTAAATGCTGGCCAGAACAATATGTTCAATGATGCCAGGATCAAGAAGTTTTCAATGCAATCACCCTAAATAAATATCTAACCGAAATGATCAGTTTGTCCATGGACTTGGCATTCCCAACAGCCTTCTTTCCTAAACTCTGCAATCTTTATTCATATTTAGTGTTTAAACTGGGTAAGAAAGCCATATGCAAAATGAGGTGAAAAGAAGGACTTGTCTTGCTGCCATCAGTTATTTGGCAAGTTAGTGAGTGTGGAAAACAGGGCAATATTTACAGGAGAAATGAGAGCATCTAAATTGCCATATGGATAGTAGCAGACAGCAAAGCAGGATACTCTGTTACATCCTTCGGATTTGTTACCAAGTTCCTTGCTGTTCTTCGCCAACAGATTTTGTATGTAAGGAAATTTTGATTAAGTCATCAATCTTGAGTGCTTTTCCTGAGCATGTATCATTCTGTAGGCCTGGGGAAGAACAACTATCTGTTTTTAGCCTGTGATAGGGAAGCTGAAATATCCTTGTATTTCTTTACTATTGCCTATTTTCCCTGCTTCTCACAAATTGAACAAAAAATGAAACCAAGCACATATTAGCTTTGCAGAAAGACACATAAATCTGAAACTTCTTTCTCACAATAGGACATTTCAAAACTCACTATCTCATGTATGAATTTTATAGAGCTACCATTGCGCTTTGTTGTGAGTTGCCCCATTCCCTTAGGTTGAAATTGGCCAATGAATGTCCAAAAGCTAGTAAGTTTAATTCTGAACTTTTACCCTGTGTTGGGCAAAACATCAGGGGAAGAGCTGGCATGCTGACAGCTAAATATCTTTGGAGAGAGAAAAAGGAGGCTGACCCATTAGAGCCATCTTTCCAGGAGTTTTTTTGCTGCTCCTCGCTGGAAATTGCAGCTGGAGTTGTTCTGGCAACACTAATGGCATTAGGATCTGAAAGCTCTTGATCAATTATAGGAGGCAGTCTCAGGCAGTGGGAGATCTGCTGCTGGTCTGACTAGCAGTGCATCCTTTCCAGAGCTCTCATTGTCCTTGTCTCTATAAACAGAGATGATAAGTAACAATTATTTACACTGACGGATGTGAATGGCATATTTTCTTGATGTCTCATGAACCTCTTTTGCTTTTAGAATAAATCTTAGCAGTGTGGGGGGAATAGCTAAGCATAAAATACAGGCACAGAGGGCTGACATCTCTAAACAACAATTATCAGATTCCTTTTTGCAATAAGCAGAAGGCTTTTTCATGTATCTGGAAGTCTGTTTAATATTTCATGGACTCCTAAATTATTCACAAGTTAGAGTGCTCAACTGTTACTGTCATTTAAAGAGCAATGCCCAGCAGGAGTGTTGCATGGGACTTTGTAGATCACGTCAAAGCATAACATTTGGTTCGTTAAAGAAGTGTTACACTTCTGAAGGTAACAGCATCCAATTTATACTCTGTTAATCCTGGCCTGGCTAATAAAAGACATGATGAGATTGCTTGTTTTGATCTTTATCTATCTGCTCAGTAAAACTTTTCACCATCTGACAGCAAATCTGGGATCCCATGTCACCTGGTATGGTTCCTAGAAAATCTGTGAACTCTGTTAGATGGAGAAACTTTCTTTTTTTTTCTTGCTAAGGAAACTACCCAGTCTCACTACTCAGGAGACTGTTGGTCACATTCCAATGCCAGAGACTTTCACTGCTGGGATTGAAGCTGCTTCTTGATGGGTGGCTCCAGTGACCCAATGAGTCCCCACTTGACTCCTCACACACCCCATTCAGATCAGATTTCCTCACCAGTTTGACCCCAGGTTTCCCATGGCAAAGTCTCAGATGTCTCGTTCCATAAAGCCATTTATTCTTGGTGCAGTAACACAGAAACAGCCTGAGCTGGTGCCTCTGAAATGGGTTCCCAACCAAGGAACCGCTGGGCATTTTTACCCTCACAGTCTCCAGAAGTCTCCTCTTCCTCCCAAGTCTTTGGCTCCCGCCCCCCTCTCTGTGTCCATCCACCTTGCTGGCTCACTGGTTCTCATCTCCTTTGTTACCCAAAAGGCTGCAATTCCCAGCTCTCTTGTGTTTCCCAGTGTCCCTTCACCTGGCTGGTGTCACCCATCATCATGCCCTGTGTTATCCCAAAGGCTGGCATTTCATGGCCTCTCTTCTCAGGCTTCTGTCTGGAGCTCTACATTTCAATCTGCATCTCAGTCTGCAGCTTGTGAGCCCGGCTACTTGTACCTCATATATTCCTCAACATTCTGCAGACATGAATAACTGAGACAATATGTTTAGTTTTGAGGGTAGTTTCTAAGGCTGCTCAATCTTCCAGAAATGGTATCCATGAATAGAATACCTAGAGCTTGACATTGATGTAAATCAGGGTAACTCCCCAAACTTTGTCAGAAACTGAGATCTAGTATTTTGCCTCCTAAGGAAATCTTATCCCTGATCTTCTCATTTTCTCAAGCTTTCCCTGCTCAAATAAAGTGAAGGTAGTAAAATTAGGTTCCCATGGTTTATTTTTGGATTTGGGTGTCTGCTTGAATTCCTTGAAGTTTCTTAAAAAGCACTTTTGGAAATAAAGCAGGAAAATCAAAACTGAGGAAGAGGAGGAAGGAAGTTTACTTAAATGCCTCTTTGGCAATGATTGCTGTTCCTTCTCTGCATTTTCTAAGCACCATTTACTACTGGATAGTGGTTTGTGCAGTTCCTCAGTCCCATCAGTAATTTAAATAACTTAAACACAGTGAAAGCTTGATTTGTTTTTTCTTTGAAGTACTTGTCCTCCATATGCTCCTGCTTTGTGGGCCCCCTTGACTCTGGTGCCATTGTAAGGACATGTCCTAAAAAACCTGGTGGCAGTGGATGGCCACACCGGTGCAGTGGCTGTACCCAAACAACCATCTTGACCCTTCCCCAGGCACGACTCACCCATTTGGGGAGGTCTAAGAGAAAACATCCCCCATATCTTTCCTAGTTTTTCTTGGGATGTTGGGGCTGTGTGGAGGAAGCAGCTGTGCTGGGGCTCCCCCCAGCAGTGGGCTGGCAGCCTTTGGGTTTGCTTTCCCAGCAAGAGCTTTGCCAAGACCTTTCTTGTGCTCTTTGTCTTTAATAGGAGTGAGCAAAAAAAATAAAGGCTTGTCATGCAAAAAATTTCATTAGCTTGCTGTTGATCATACTGATAGGGAACTCAAAAAGGATACAGTAAAGTTGCTTAGGAATTCCTTATGATGTGTTAACCAAGATCTTTTACAAGAGAGAAGAGGATGTGTATAAGCCAGGATGAGCCTTTCCATTTATATGCTCATAAGAAACTGCATATTGTTTATACTGATTTTCCTCAAGAGAGGGAGTTTAATTCTCTGTTTTATGGACAGATTTTTCTCCAAACAGTAACACTTTATTACTCCATTTTACAACACAAGCAGTCATATACTTTCTAGAAATATAGAGCGTATGTGGAGAAGGGAACACCCCAAGTAACTTTCACAAAACAGAGAGAATTACTGCAGTGTTGTTCACAGGGTCCTTAAAGGAGAATCCTCTTTAGAAACATCAGAAAGATGGGAAATGGAGGCAGTAGTGTCCATCAATCTTCAGCTAATGTCCAGGAATCGTTCCTGTGTGTGCTTGCACTTGCCAGCTGACCCTGCTCCCTGCTTCAAAAGAGCCAATTTCTTTCCAGTCCTCAGAGCTGCTTTTTATTTTTTAAAGCTGCTGTGCTGACCCTTCAAAGGGTGATGGATTTCCATTTGATGAATGGCAGAATTATCTATCCATGTCTGTTAATTACATGAAAAAATTTCTCCATTATGTGTCTTCAGAGTTGTAACAGCATTATTTCTTGCTCTGAATCTGTAGGATCTTGATTGGAAAGAAACTACACTGTTCTGATTTCAGGTAGTTCAGATATTTGTTTTCATTTTGGGATTCAGGGGCTTCCTCAGGGTCTGTGTTTCATAGATAACTGCTGAAAAAGTTAAAATTTGGCATTTATCTCTGTGAGAAATAGTTCCTTTAAGCACTTTCTGCGCAGGAGCAGAGAGGCTAATACCATGCTTGTGATGGAGAGCTATTTTTACATAATTATTAGTCCAACCCCTCAGTAACATGATATCAGGAAACAAGAATGATAATATGACTCTGTGCTAAGTGAACTCCAATCAAGAAACTAAGAGGACTTTGTTGGGATTAGAAACTTGATACAGTCTTTTCCTTTATCACTGAACTATGTTTTCCAGAAGATAGATATGTTGGATTTTTCCAGCAGTGAGATATATGAATTACTGGAGGCTCAGGATGGCCACGTTTCAGAGAAATAAAATGTGTGATAGGTTGGAAACAGGGTGTATTGTATGTCACATCAGGAGATAGCCCAGCCTGTAACTGGGTGAAGAGCCTGCAGGGCTTCTGACCTCCATGTCAGCATCTCTCCCACACGAAATTTTGAGCATACACTTGGACCCTAGCAGCAAACAGCCAGGAGAATATTGCAAAATAAATATTATGGAGTTTTGTACAGCTGTTATTTGTGAAGCACAGATTTGCTCCTAGTCTTTTTTACCTCTGCTCACATTTTGATCATGATGCTAAAGCATGAGATACAGTCTGCTTGTCTCAGGCATCTCATTTATCTCCAAATGGAAAATGCCAGGTGGGTCAGTCCTTCTAAAGTAGATCCCCGAGTTTCCATTCCAGGGTCATGGAAAACTGGCTTTCTCCTGTCAGCCTCCAGCAGAAGGGCCACTGGGCTTTGGCCACTCTCCTGTGTTCTCGAAGGAGCAAGAATCCTTCCTGGAATCTTCCACAGGAAATGACCTCCGTTTCATGTAGGGGAACGTGGGTGTGTGGTCTGGGAACACCTGCCTGCTGGATGCTTGGCAGTCAAGAGTTCAGGCTGGATTGTTGTGTCTCACCTGAAGTGTGGATGACTTCCAGTTCCTTCCCAGTGCCAGGTCCTGTCAGAGGTACCCAGCGATGGGGAGCCTTGCTCTGCGCCATAGGCTAGGGTATGAGCTGCAACCATGAACAAAGTGGGGGTTTTCTCTATAAAGTGTTTTAGACAACAAAAGTGCTTCCCGTAGGAAAAGTTGTCTGGTATGTGCTTTGCATTGGCATGTCTGGATTAATGCTGCACCTTGTTTCAGCATTTGGTGGTGGAAGGTGAACAAGGCGTGTGTATTAAGAGCTGTTTCTGCTCTTCTTTCTGCTTCCCAGGGATATGAAGCTGGATGGTGGACGCCAGTGCCATTCTACTGGAGTGTGTCTGAAAGAGATAATTGGTCTTGAAGGTGTGGAGCTCGGAGCAGATGGGAAGGTGGGGATGCTTCAGTTCCTACTCCCTTAGATTTGATGTTATAAGGGGAGAAAATGGCTTAACTAATAACAAGTGCAAATACAACACGCAGTGTAACACAGTAGTTAAAGCACTATAGTATGTGCAACTGTAAATAAGCTTAGCAGAAATACATGAGGACTGCCCAAGCTGTCAACGTAGGCAACTCTGTATCCTTAAAGAAATTTGCCTCTGGCAATATATGAGTGTATAAAGCATTACTGAATTACACAGCCTTCCCCTTGCTCTAGCAGGATGTATCACTGCAATGTATACTGTCAGGAGCTTGAGAATAATTTCTGGTGAGAGTTGTAGTTGTAATTCTGTTTGCTTTCAATTGTATTTAATAACATTCTGCTTAATATTTTTCCAGAGAGCAGGAAGACAGTGGCACAAAGCTGATGAGTTTTTCAAAATACGGAAGCTCATTCACTTGAATAGAATAGGCAAATATGAATCTTTAGGGAACTGATCGATTTTAAATAAATATATAGAGGAGAGGCAGTTTTAGTCATAGAAGAAAACATTTCTTCTGAAAGCCTGATTTATTTTCTACAATTCAGTTTTACTCAGTCTGCTGTCATCTATGGATTTAAAGGCCCTGGGTCAATGCCGCTACACATGTTGTGCTCACCTAACCAGGTGTCAGGCCAGACCACAGGCTGTAAATTCCTCAGGACAATCTGTCTGCTTATAAATAATGAAAGCTCACATGCCACATGTTTTATTTGATACCTGTTCTGACCTCCTCGTAAACCAGTCTAGAGTCTCAAACTCTTTTTTTTTCTTCAATGCAATGTTATTGTTGGAAAATGAGCCAACAAGAAGCAAGACATAGCTTTTTCTTGGCCAGGGGTACAAGCAGAGAATCAGTGCACTCTAAAAATAATTTTGTCACAAGTTACTCATTCACACTTAGTCCATGTTGGGCGGGGGGGGGGGGGGGGTAGTAAATGATCTCCCACAACGATTGCTGTGAACTGGAGCTCACTTATTACATCAATAAGACTCTGCCAGACAAAGTCCTGAGAAAGAAAAATAGCAGAGGAAGTGCTTCAGTTTAGCAGTGTTTAAGTGATTTGCCTCTGGCAGCTGTGTGCTGAGGGACCCATATAGATGATGCTAGTTCAGTAAAGAAGCTGCTGAAATGTGCTACAGAGAAGGCCCACTGGAAGAAACCTGACCAAACTGATATATTTTTAAATCTGACCCTTGAGTAGGATTTTGTAAATCCAGTGTATTAGAGCTTGTGTGTGTGTGTGTTTGTTTTGCTGAAGAATTAATGCCTTCGCAAAAGCATTTTTTGCATAGATAAACTGACTGCACTGAAGTAAATGTAGGTGTCTGGTTTATATTCATCTGTGCCTCACTACTAAATCCAGAAAATCCTCCATTAATTTGGCTTCTCTTGCTTCCAGTTGGATTGCACCAAAGGCATCCCACTGCATCCAAGCTGGGCTGAAAGTAATTGTGTGTCCATTCTGACTTTTTTTTTTAGACCGTTTCTTATACACAGTTCCTATTTCCCACCAATGCTCTGGGAACTCGGAGGAACACAATAGACTCCACCTCATCTTTCTCCCAATTTCGCAATGCAAGCCATCGTAGCCTTTCTTTGGGAAGAGCTAACAGCACCCAGGGGAGCATTGATGCAGGTAACTTCTCAAGTAGCTCTTTTTAATACCCTGATGGTAGGCAGTTATTGCAAAGGACCAGCATGTGTTTTAGTCCCTCCATTAGCTTAAACTAAATAAATAAAATAGTCTTCTGTTCTGGGTGAAGAACACAGCTTATTCCATATTTGCTTAGAAAGCTTGCTTGTGGAGGATGGAAGTTAAATAAACAATCACATTGGTACTGACAAGGACGTGGTATTGATAGCCCCGATGGCACCCAGCGTGCCTCCTCCTGTCAACAACATTGCTTGTTCCTCCTGCAGCAGGCTTGTCCTTACCTTCCTTTGCTATGGAAAATTTACAGTGGCAACACAGTAGTCATAAGCTGAAGGTGTAAATTCCACTTGTGACCTTTGTTAGGCTGGAAAGGGCTGTGTTTACAAAACTGGACACAAAACATAAGCCAAAGCACTATATGCTTAAAATATTTTGGCATGATAAATGAAACAAATCAAAACATCTGCTTGAACAGATGAAAACTTGTTGCTGGGAATAAAAGTCATTGTGGAGCTTTATATAATTCTGCAGTTCTCTAAGCCCTAAATTCACATTTAACAGGTAATTTGTAAGCTCTAGGTCCTCTATGTCTTGGCAAATCACATTAATATAGAAATATTTAGAGTTGTCAAGACTTAGAACAGTTTTTCATCTCTTCAAAAAATATTGCATGGAGATAATATTGTGCATTATCTGTGAACTCATTTGCCACTTCTGTTAAGTCCAGAGATGTCTTGATGTAATGAATTCCTTTCAAAATTCTATTTCTAAACTGTTGTTTTATAGGTAGTGACCTGGGAGACTTTGTTGAATACGACCCAAATCTTTTAGATGATCCTCAGTGGCCATGTGGCAAACATAAGCGGGTTTTAATATTTCCTTCATATATGGTAAGTGATTCTGTGTAGGACAGAGAAATTCCCGTAACAAAATTCTGAAGGTTGAGGTTTCATTTGGCCATATTTTAAGAAGACTGTTATTATTTTTAATCTACTAATAAGAGCTGTTCAGAATGCTTTGTTCTAAATGACAGTTACTTCTCAAGACATGTTAAAACAAACTCTTTGACGTATTACAAAAGCAAACACTTTTATTACCGCTGTATTTCATAAATGCTTTAGATGAAAGGCTTGTTCAAACAATGCACTCATTCTCTGGCATTCAGAGGAAAATTTATACTTCCTCAAACTGGCACCTATTACAAAATAGGAGGATGCCCATTGGGGCTTTTCTGAAGTCATGAAGCTACACTGTGTTTTGATGCTAATCATTCATTCCTCTGAACAGCTTGGTTTCCCAGGTATTTATTTCACCATGGGATAGTCCTTCCTTTAATTGCAGCAATTACAAGCACAGTCTGTATATTTCCCACTATATCCAAACAATACAATCCTTAACAATACAGAGACATAATTGTTCTGTGGTCTGTGCTCTGACTAAATGTTTTCTGTGGTGAGATACTTCTGTAGCCTTTTTTTTTTTTTTTTTTTTTTTTGATTGCTCCAAGTCTGTAGATTACTTTAGCAGGACTGTTGCTAAATGCAGTTCAGTCATACACATGTGAGCATGTATCTGTCTGGATTCTACATCCAGGGTAGGCAGTAGGGAAAATATTTTTTTTCCCCCCAAAGTGGTGACCTACTTCTCTTATCTGTTACAGATATAATAGGATTGGAAACACTGAGGTCTAAAGTGTTGTCCATGTTCTTGTTTCATTTGGAGCAGAAAACATTATTTAAGAAACTGCTAATGTATGTAAAGATACAGCCTTTGTATGTTCTCCACCCCAGGGGTAATTTGGCTCATGGGTGTTCCTTCTTCAAAATAAGCTCTAAGTGCTTCATGTGGACGGAAGATTATCTCCTTCCTAACAGGAATGTTCTGTCTGTTGCACATAAAGGCTCAATGGAGTTCTAAGGCTGTGTTTATTCTAGATTTTCAAATGGGAAGTCCAGAGTGTCCTCCGCTTACCTGCTGCCAGTTTTCCTTTAAGGGTTGGTGAGTTATTTTTTGGCTGCCAACCCACAAAGTGACAACCTTTTATAGCAGCTACATCTGTGTGGGAAAATATTTGTCAGGTTTTGATATGGTTACTGTCATGGACAGAGAACTGTCTTCCCTCAAGGAGAAAGCCATTGTTAGCCAACATCCAAAGGGAACATAGCTCTAGCAGTTGTGGCTATTCTTCTGACCTTCCTCAGGCCACGAGTGTCTGCCAGGCAGTACAAGTCCCCTGGAATCACCTGAGATCTTTGACCCCCTTTTAACTTCATGTTCTTATGGACATGGTTAAATGAGTAAAAATGAGGCAGCCAGGATGGCATCCTGCAAGGCAGTTCTCCATCCAGGAGCGCGTATTCAGTGCCATTCTTCTCTGTATGTTGGTCGACCACAGCATTTCAAAGTCGTATATTTGTACTTCTGTTGTAAAAAGAAGCTGCCTGGGGATTTGACAAGGGGTATGACTAGATGCCCTAAAGGTGAAAAATTACTTCAAGGACAGTTGTTAAAATCAATGTCATTGTTTATCTAGAATATATTTGCATTGACAGGGGTCTCCCTGCTTTTTAATTTTCTCTAGGGTTAATTACTGCTGTGTCTGAAATAACGTCTTCTCTGACAGTTGAGGGTTTTTTTCCTGAATGTACCCTTCCAGACATCACTTCTTCAGCACTATCTGAGAGTCTGTGGGATTCCCTTTCTGAAGGCAGGCACTAATCTAAGAAAGGGTTGAAGGACATTAAGTGCTCTGTTGCTTTTGTTGAGGTTGATCACAGGCAGGTGCCAAGGGCTCTCTTGGCAGGGGTTTTGCCTGGCAACAGCCAAAGCAACATAGCTGTGATCCTGTGCAGGAGCTGCATGGTTTTGCAAGAAACTAAGGGGTGGATGGTTGTTCTTCAGTGCTCAGCTGAAAGACTTTACAAGGTGCTGGTGCTTCCTTCAGCCAAGAGACAGGAGAAAAAGTAGTGCTGGAGTGTCCTGGGAGCTTGCAGGTTAAGTAGGATTTTTCAGTTTGGGCAAGTGCTTGTGCACAGAGCTGATTATAAGGCCATTTTGGCTATGTAGGAGACTTTACTCACATCTGTTTTAGACTTTCCTGACTCTCCTGACATTCCCTCCCCTTCTCCCTGCAGTTCACATCAGTGTGAGAAGGAGCATAATAGCCTTATAATTTCAAGTCATTTTCTTCCCCCCCCAAATATAAAAATCAACTCACGCTGCAATTAAAGCAAATTGCAGTCTGGGGCCAGCGAGAGACCTGTGGTCTTTTCCTGGCCATGCACAGCCACTGCGGCAGTGCCAGACCTCCACCAAAGAACCGCAGAGGCCGGAGCAGCCGCCGGTGCTGGGCGGAACGTGGCTGTAATTGCTGCCTCTCGCAAGTGCCGGAGCAGCTGAGAGCGGCTCTGATGTCAGCGCCCAGCATTTTGTTGTGTGTGGAGAGCTGCAGCTTGTAATTAAAGTTTCGTTACTTGGCCAGGATTTAGCATTAATGCTTGACAGCTGCAAGCTTGTCGATATTCCCCTCACCCCTCCTTATGGATGTCAGAGCAATTAATGGGGGGAAGGTGTGGAAGAGGAGTGGATGCTGGGCTGCGTCACTGCCTGCGGGATAGAGCTGCATGCAGTGCTATTACTCCCATGAGCCTGGCTTGTGCTTTGTAGGCCAGGATTTCTATGCTCGCTGGGAAAGCTCTGTTGAGGTCTGTGTGAATGCTGCATCAGTAAACACTGCAGGCTTTATCCCGAGGCATAGGACAGACAAAATGTGTGGTCCAGTTTAGACTTCACTCAGAAATACGTGCAACTAGCACTCCGTGTGCTCAGCTTTTGTGGCGCCTGAGTTTATCATCACTGACATGGACTTTATAGTATTTAATTTTACAGAGCTGAATTAGCCCTGACTCTTGGAGAGAAGTGTTAGCTGCAAGTCCCCAGCTGTTTTTAAGGAGAAGCTGAGCTTCATCCTTGAGGATAGGTCTGGGGAAGCAGAAGCACTTTTGGTTTAGTCTGGGTTTTTTGGGGTTTTCTTGTCGGTTTTTGTTGTTGGTTTTCTGGCGTTTTTCTGCGTGGGTTTTTTTTTGTTTTGTTTTTTGTTTGTTTGTTTGTTTGTTTGTTCTTGTTTGGTTTGGTTTGGTTTGGTTTGGTTTGGTTTGGTTTGGTTTGGTTTTTTCTGTAGTGAAGTCTCAGGCTTAACAGAGCATACACTTCCCTGTTGCATATCTAGAAGCAATACCCACAAATTGCCTGTCAGGGGACAATTCTGGAAAGTATTCTTCAATAATTTCCCAATACCAATTCTGTGGGTTCTATTAATTGTACTAGTTATATTTAAACTCTAGTCTGCCCTGAAGAAATTATTTCATTTTGTCTTGTCTTTGTAGGAGAGTCTGCACTCTCTGCTGCAGTATAAACAGTAAGAGGTAGAAAAAATTCATGCTGGGGGGTGGGGGGGGAAGGGAAACATCATGTCATAGTTAACAGATGTCTTCCTGGCTGATACTGCTAAAACAGGAATTTGTGCAGATTCTTAAATCTCTCTAGAACAGGAACTTTATCTACCAGACTAAGCATTAATTTCTTTCCTCAAATCTCATGTTGACTAGCATATGTACAGACTCGTCAATGCCCCCCTGGTCTCTCTGCATTCTTTCCAGAAGAAACTCTTTCTGTGCTGAACTAGAAAACTCATTCTCAACAGGCTCAACTGATCCTGCAGTACTGCTTTTGTTGGTAACACAGAAACACAGGAGCATGTTAGCTGGTCACTGTGTGCTGCCAAAACTTGAAGCAGAAGAAGAAAAGCCCAGATCAGCAGCACGTTGACTTTGAGTGACCCATTCTGTAGTCGCATCCCTGAAATATCCATCTATATGTGCTCAAGGGATACATGTGGAATTAGGTTTGAATACTGAGCTACCATGTCAGTGTGTTTGTTTAATTATATAAAAATAAATTGACATCTGCACACCACTAATAAAAGAAGCAGGTCACAAAACTCTGCAGAGCTGTTGCAGTGCCTGTCTGCCAGCCTGCACTTGCCAGGTACCGTGCTAGTGGCGAGCACAGCCAGGCTGCATTGTTTAATATTAGTCCTCCAGTGTGATTTTAAAATTAGAACTGCTTGCTGCCCTGGCCCTTTGGTCTAACAAAAGCCCTGCATGATGATATAATGCATTTGGTCTGTTGTTCCCCCATTCTGCCTGTCACAAGGAGCACCAAGGTCAGGCAGACTCCACTATAGCCAGCGTCCTTCAGTGCTGTCACCCTATTCTTTGAGCCACTTCTGTAGCTGTATATTAAGTATCTCCAGACTGCTTTTTTAACAGCTACTGACCTTGTACCCAAAAGTCTCAGGGAGCAGAGGATAGCAGTGGTAGATAATCATATATAAATCCTGTGCTCTATGCATTTGATTCTATATTTGGCTGAGATTCCAATAAATAACTATTTTGAGAATAATTCCAGAGTGTTAACAATATAAAATAAACTGGTGTCCTTCCATGTAGTTAATTTCAAAGAGGCACTTTTGAGACTATTAGCCTTGTGAAATTCAAAATCTTGCAGTTTAAGATCCTTGAATGTTAATAACTTTGTAACAACAGAAACATCTTATTTTAGTCTAGCTTCCTTTTTTAGAATTTTAATTATAATTCGGAATCACTCCCATTTTCCATCACAGATACATTCATTTGAAGTCTCTTCTCTATCAGGATTTCTCATATTGTATGCATCATAAGCCATAAATATATGAATTAGGTTACTGGCAGTTGATAGGTACGTAGCTGGTCACCTATGGGATGCATTAAAGTAGTCAGAGAGTGCAGAGTTATTGACTTCTTTTCACTTCTTGTGTGGCTCAGACCTTATCAGTGACCTGCCAAAAGTCTGTTTCAGGTATCAGTCTTCCGTCTGCTTTCTGTGAAGTAGATTTATCAGGGGTACACAGTAACAACAGCTAAGAGAGCCTATCATACAGCTTTCATTTTATTCACCTATTTTATTCTGATTTTATCCTTCTTAAGCTGAGAGATAGAGGCATCCAAGGCTAGATCATCTTTTACTGGTTGCATGCCAAAGTAGGATTTATTTTCTACAATATTTCATCCTGCCAGTCTTACCAACCATTTCAGGCATTCTCTCTCCTCCCATATTTATGAAACTATATATACAGCTTTCCTATGAGAAAGCAGCTGCTTGAAAATGCTTGTGAATAACACACAAGCTGAGCTCCAAGTTCAAAACTGCCAGCCAAGCAAAAAGTGTGCAGAGTAGAGACTTGGGATGAAGCATTTATCACACTGTCCAGGCATCTGTCAGCTACCATATATCAAGGTTTTCATTTGTCTTCTGCAGCTTCCATTGCCAAAGTAAAATACACATACACAGATTTGTATACTGAGAACGTAACAGAGCCCACGAAGTAGAATTGCTGAATGCTGAACTGAAACGTGTTCTGTGCAAATAAGCTGTGAGAAACGAGACAGACGGTTCTGGATGACAGAAGTTAAAAACATTGGAGATTAGACTATGAGAGAGACAGTTTAGTAGTTCCCAGTGCCTTGTTCTTCTGTCTGACAGCTCTGGGAGTACAGAGTGCCTGCCTGGTAGGAAATAATATTATGTATAAGAAAGTATGTTTGGATGGAGAAAAGCTGTGCTCCTTTTAGAGAAATATTTGCAAACCCTTCATAAAACTTTGGAGCATCAGTATTGATCAGATCCCTGACACAAGCAATACCAGAATTGTCCTGGACAGACAGTCATGTGTTTTTCTTCACATGGCAGCTTCATGTGGGAAATGCAGGCAGCTCAAGGGCAGTGGCGTGGCCTAAAACAGAAGAGGAGCATAAACACTGAGCAGGCAGAGGAGGATGGCGTCGTGTCCAAGCCCTCCCCTGTCAGATCCCAGCTGGTTCTTGTGGCTTTGCTCCACTCCTTTACTTGTGGGCAGGGGCAGCAGTGGGGGTTGTTGCAAGCTGGTGGTTGTGGCAAGCTATTTGCAGGGTGCATAAGGGGCCCTGGGCAGGATCAGGGTTGGAGACCAAGATTTCTGTGTAGCCTCATGAGTGCTGTGTCCCAACAACAGGGGTACTCAGGTGCCTGGTCAGAAACCATTTGAAAGGGAAGCTGATTTGATCACTCACAGATACTAATCCAACATTGTTTTTTAAACTACCTCTCAACAGATATTTTTTAGGGGGTATCTTCTGCCTGCCTCCCTGCTGGGCAGGGTCCTGAATGCACAGGATGCATTTCTGTAGGTATCAGCATCCTGTTGCTCAAAGTCCAGCTTCTGCAGCAGCTATGAAGGGAAAAAAAATCAAGAGACAAAAAAAACCAAAACAAAAGAAAACTTGCACAAATCCTTTTCTTGAGCATAGGGGCAGTTAGCTGAGCTCTCCAGCATGGCACTGACAAGATGAGACAGCTGCCTTAGAGCCAGTGTGTTCAAACATGCTGCTGTTATCCTGTTACATGAATCAAAACCAGCACACACCAGCTTTCATCTGGATTTCATTATTGTGATTTGTATCGTAGAGACTGTTGTCTCGCAGGAAGCGGCAGTATTCAGAGTTGGAGAGGAGGAGATCCTTATCAACAGGACAAAACTGACAAATCTCTGTGTTTAAAAATAACTGTACCTCTTTACTGTTCTCAGTTTTAAGCTATCTGCTTTGTCTCAAGCCTCTGAGCGCTTTGCTTTAAATGAAATTTTTAAAAAGAGCTTTTCTCCTTCTGAAGAGAATTTAGCTGAATTCTGGCAAACCTCCCACAGGCTGGAGGAGTCCCAGGTAAAACAAGTCGGTGCCTGCAGAGCAGTCATGGGGAAAGGTGCATCCCAGGGGGCTGCTGCTGCTGCTGAGTGGCAGAGCCCAGGGCTCAGTCCCCCTCTGCTCAGTGGCCCCCAGAGCCACCCTGACTTGTTAGAGGTGAAAGCAGCTGAAACTGCTGTCTGGCACAACTTCTGTGCAGCCCTTCAGCTGAGCCTGGAGGATGGACAGGCCCTCTCTCCACTGCTGTGCCCTTTCAGTTGGGAAGTGGTTTCTGTTGTGCACAGAAGCAAAAGAAGAAGATAACATGGAGAGAGCTAAAGGCAAGTTAATTAAGATAAAATGATGAGCTCTGTGGTAATAAAGAACAACCAATGGGCAGTTAGGTTTGTAGTGAAGCATGAAATAAGGTGTCAGGTAGCTTTGTAAGGTAACACTGAACTCACTATTTATAGGATTGCCCAAGACAACCAAAAAATACTGGTAGTAACTAAAATCATCGTTGCATTTAATAGGATGTATCTGGTTAGTGTCTCTTGGCTCTATAAGCAAGAGCAGCAAGGACCCATGTTTCTATGGACCCTGAGCAGCAGACAGCAGTGGTCTAAGTTAGATGTGGCTTGTTTCTCTTGTAGCAGTACTGAGAGGAAGCCTCTTAACGCATAAAACTCCCAGCATATCTGTGCATCAGCACACCCAGCTTGCTGATGATCCTTTGGCAACAATACCAAGGAGTAGGCAGGCCGGCTGCAACATTCCAGGGAAAGAAAGGAAAAAGGGTAGTTGTTAAGATCTTAATTCTTCTGCTTTAGAGGTCTGAGCCTGCCAGGTGAGATGAAGCATGTGAGAAGCTGTCTGCAGTGAAGAGCCTCGGCTGCATGGTGCATGCATACATCCTTTCAACCTCTGCAGGGTTAAAACCAGGCAGGCCCACACATTCCATTGAGGGCTTTCTCACTGATCCCTGGGTAGGGCAAGGCTTCTCCTTCCTGTCTTCTCTTCTCTTCCTTTTATTCAGGTGTGGCAGCACATGGCTTGCTTCAGCATCAAGGCAGCTTATGAATTTTTAACCTCAGAGGCACTGCACTGTCTGCCTGAACCTGCAGTCAGGCTCATCCATACACGTGCAGGGAAGCAGGTGTGGCTGAAGAGTGCTGATGTGGCAGAATGGCCCATGTTTTAAAGCATGTGCATGACCATAACAACACCCCATGGCAAAAACCTGGGTTTTTCCTCTCTATTATGTTTGCATCAAATACTGCTGGGCACTGTTCAGAGGAAACACATGCTCTGCTCTGTTTTAATTTCCTAATAATTCAGTACCATATCTCATAAGTAAAGTGCAGGAAAAGATTGGTGTGTTTTACTCTCCTTCATGCTTATTTTGGAAACAGAGAACAACATGATTGGATAAAGGGAATTGTCTGCTTTCTCTCTAGAGCCATTGCACTTTGTATTCCCCAAGCCCTTCCATATATTATTTTAATGGCAGAAAAAAAGCCTGAAGGCATATTCAGTCAGTCTTTTTGGCTGATTGCAATTCCCATGAGGATACATTACAGCAGAGCTCCACCTTCTATAAAGGCATAACATGCAGCAAGGGTTTTGCATACCTCTTTCCACCTCTTGTTTGGTATTAACAGCCCTTTGCCATAATACAAATTAATCAAAACCAGAAATCAGAAGTGAAATATTATTTTATGATCAGGATAATGCATTGCACTATCCACTGCTGCTTTCTTACATGCTTGAAGCTGGCAGGGGGCTGTATGCCTGGGGACCAGGCTATCCCTCAGGTGCCCAAGCTGAGACTCCTCTCCACTTTTGTCCAATGGGCAGAACTGCCAGAGCTTGGTAGAGAATTGACACATTCCCAAAATAAAGGTTGTTTTGTTGTAGAGCTGCTAGATTTTGGCTAGGTGAATGGTGACAGAGGATTTGGGCAAAGTGCTACCTGAACAGAGACTAAGGGAACAAGAAAAGTGTTGGACACTCACAGATGCAGGGGCTGTGTTGGACAGGAGAGCCCTCTGCAACTTGGTGAGGTTCCTTAGGTTGTAACAAAAAGGAATAGGAAGCTCAAAGGGAATAGACTGTACACTTTTAATGTTGTCCTGACTCTTTTGTCCATTTACTGCCTTAACACAGCATTACTGCCTTCCACTCTACTGAGTGACCTGCCATATAAACTGGTTGCTTATTTTATTATAAATGTATGCTACAGCAAGTGAGAGTTTGTACCAGTGGTTTCTTTAAAGAATCAATTTGAGAGAAACTTACAGTGGGTCTCGGAACCGCATGGAGGTATGCCCCAAAATCTGGTCATCATATCAGTTATTGTGATGAATTTTTTTATCTTCTCAGGTAGGTTTCATCCAGCCATGCTTATCTTAAACTCACTCTTAGCAATACTTAGAGGATGATAATGAGGTGTGTATTGTTCAAGGCTTGTGCTGAACAGGTCACTTGTTTTGTTAATCACAAATAAATAGTTGCCTTAGTTCAGACTTAATTTTCCTGTCTGCTGAAAGAGTTGGGACTGACTGGCACTTGTTTGGTATTCCTTCTTTCTGGGAGTTGAGTGATCTTTGTTACAAACTAAAAGAGTAATTGTTTCTTGACATGTATTACAGACCACAGTCATAGACTACGTGAAGCCATCGGATCTCAAGAAGGACATGAATGAGACATTTAAAGAGAAGTTCCCTCACATCAAGCTTACCCTCAGTAAAATAAGAAGGTACGTGGCAAAGCTCAATAAGGCTGCAATGTGATGCAGCTGTCTCACATGTCAGTGCAATTCCTGCTTTGTGAGGGGAAGCACAGCACTGATTGATCTTCCAGGAGCAGTGACCAGCAGAGGTGCAGAGTAAGTCAGATGACTGCTTGGATTACTGGGATGAGTAAACAGGATAGAGGAATGTGCAAACACACACTGGTCAGGTGTTAAACACAGCATCTAACGGGACGAGGATGAGAGCTGGGCATGCACTATATTAAAATAGCCAGAAAAATAACACAACAGAGTCTCTAAGCTCATAGCAATTGGCTTAAAAAGAGACTGAGGAAAGAGAAGTGCTGCTTTGTGCCTTGGCCAGAAGCAAAAAGAGCAGTTGTCTTCACAGCAAAGTTGTAATATTCCATCTCTGTTTCTGGTGTAGCAGTCTAGACATACTGCTCCACTGAAGTAATGACAATTTCATTTGACCCTTGTGGCCAGAAGGACACTGAGCCACACTGGTCTGTAACCAGCCAGTGCTGCAGTACATGGACAGAACTGTCAGTTTGGATTTGACCAACCATAACCAGCAGCAGAAGCTGCATACAGAGCACCAGTAATCCAAACAAATGGTATGCAGCATAGGACCTCTGATAAAATATTGTTGCTAAATTTGTCAGAGCTCTTTTGGTTGCTTTTATAGTTTGACACAACTGTCTGTTGGGGGCAGTGAGGGTGACTGGTGATGTAAAAGTGTGCCATGAAATGTGCCCCCAAAACAGCATAAAAAGATCTGCCCAGTAAATTATGTTTTCCCTTCCATTTGACTAAGCAGGAATCTCTGAAAGCATGGCTCTTAGGGTGAAATGAGAAATGCTTTAAAACTCATCTCACAGCATACTTGTCTGGTCTCTTTACTCAGCTTGAAGAGAGAAATGCGCAAGCTTGCTCAAGAAGAATGTGGTTTTGAAGAGCCCACAGTGGCCATGGCCTTTGTCTACTTTGAGAAGCTCGCTCTCAAGGGGAAGCTGAACAAGCAGAATAGAAAGCTTTGTGCTGGAGCTTGTGTTCTTTTAGCAGCCAAAATTGGCAGTGACCTCAGAAAACATGAAGTCAAGCATCTTATAGATGTACGTATCCATAGGTTTCCAGAGTTCCATCTACATGAAGTGCCAGTGTGTGGTCTGTGCAAGCCTATTTGTCAGTGGACATGCTCTCCTTTAGGCTTCCAGATGTACAGCCAGCTAAATATCTATATTTGTTACACATTTTTGTGGAAGTAGTAGTGATCAATGTCCTTGCAGAGGCATGGGAAGCTTGTTTGATGGGATAGAAGGCCCTGCTGTCAGATACTGTGAAGTTTTAGATGTATCTGACCATCATTTTGTCAATACAAGGCAACAGGTGAGCCCTCGGGAAATTAATTTTGCACTTAATTATGTTTTCAAGAGTTTCAGTAAGGATTCTCCTTTGGGAATTAAATGCAAATACTAGTTTCAGATGGAGTCCAATAGACATTTATATTTATCAAGTTCAGCTTTTGGGCAAGAAAACGGAAGGAGGGGTTCCCATCAGAACATCTCATTCCAGATGTGTTTTTTAGAGTAAGGTGTTTTGGTCTTCTACCCACTCCACATGAAAGCAGTAACATGCGGGTGTTATGCCATAATCCTCTGCAAGCACTGAGATACCAATCTGATTTAATGCTACAGAAAGTTAGGCTGGTGTTTTGGTATTTGGCTACAACCAGCTCACTCAATGAAAGAGACATGGGATCGTGGATAGGGGCAGGACTGAACTCATGCCCTCCTCCCACAGTCTCAGAGCTGGGCTGACAGTCAGTTTGTTAGAAAGCCCTCTGAATAATCACAAAAAAAACCAGCCAAGTGGAAATAGGAAGATCTGGCCTCTCTTGCATTATTGAAATGTTGGTCCATAAGACATTGAACTTTGCAGTAGACCCAGTGGGCAGAGAAGTAGCAAGCCAGGGAGATCCTAAGAGGATGAGGGGAGGAAATATCCCTGAGCAACTGGTTGCCTACTTGTAGCATCCAAATCCAGTGAAAACAGCAGAGCATATGGAAGGTTTAGTACAGCACAGCACAAAAACAACTATAAAACCCATCTCATCCCCCTGAGGATAGCAGTTTCTGTTTCTCACTGTTCTTATGACACCTTCTGCCTCTGAGGTATTAAGATCAAATTGTGGCAAAATAATTTCCCCATCAGGGCGTTGCAGCACAGTCTAATGCTGAAAGGAAAACTAGTGATTTCAAGCAGTGCAGGAAGTTTGTGGACAATTACAAGATGCATGTCTTCCATTACACAAGTGATTTTGATGTTTGCATGAAGCTAGGAATTTCCTGTTGCTGCAGTGGTAATCACTGTGATCGTTAGAAGATGTATCTGCTCACAGTGGAAAGAGTGAAGTGACAAACGTGTCAGAAATAGCATGGCTGTCTGAGCTCTATGTGTTCACAGTAAGGATTCAGAACATCCAGTTCACACAGCTCTGATCTTCTAAACCTAGAGCCATGCAAGTCCGTCAGGACAGAAGTTTAATGACAGCAGCATGCGTGTTTTGAATAATGTCATTTGTGGGAAAGCTCTAGAAAGGCAAACCCTCGTTCCGTTTTTGTTAATTTATTTTTTTCCCCTCGGCTGTGGTTGCAGAAACTGGAAGAGAAGTTCCGGCTGAACAGGCGAGAGCTGATCGCCTTTGAGTTCCCGGTGCTGGTGGCCTTGGAGTTTGCTCTCCACCTTCCCGAGCACGAAGTGATGCCGCACTACAGACGCTTGGTGCAGAACTCCTAGCGCTGGCTGCCCGGCGGGGAAGGGGCTCCCGACTGTTCCCGCTTGGTTCTCCCAAGCCGCAGTTACTACTGGAAATGCAAAATCAGACTCCTAACACTTCACTCTCTCTCCCCCACAAAACAGTTTTTCTGGCTACAGGAAATACTGCATCGACTCTTGGCTTTGACAAATTTATGTATTGTTACTTTCTCAAAGCAGGTGAAGACTGAGCTGTTGGTAAATAGTTCACGTGCTGAAACTGGGTGGCAGCTGACCCTACCTGTAGGGACTAGAGCTATAAAAGTAGGCAAAAATTAGAAAGGCAGCCTCCATGACCACCCCTCTCTCCATCACACAAACCCTGGAAGCCCACTGAGTGCATTCTCGTAGCGCTTTTTCTACAGACCTGCTGCAAATTCCAAGAGAACTTCTTAAAGTGAAAAAGCTTTTAAAGAAGATATCTTCACTGTGTCAAAAAGAATGTGCCAATCTATTTTTGTATCAGCAATTGAAAGTGCACTTTTTCCTGTGGGGTATTTGTGTGTGTATCCGTGTGTGTGTGTGTGTGTGCGACACCGAACTGATCTCAGTCGAGGTGGTTGGCTTAGCTGTTTCCAAGTGTATCAGTTACTGATGGTGAAGATCAAGGTGACCTTACATGTTTACTCCTTGAAAAACATAACTACTGGAAAAGTGGTAAATGGGATCATTTTTGGACGTTTGGGGTTTTTTATTCTCTGATCTTTCCAACATTGTACAACTTTGAAAGGATTACACTACTGCTACTGCGAGAGAAGGATCAGCAACTGACCTTAAGTTTTCAGTCATGTTTGTGGTAAAGATGAAAGCATTAGTATAAGATTTCCGTGTCATGTTTTTTAAAAATATCTTGTGTTAAGCCACATGCATATTTTTAACCTTCGCACTTTTCCCACTGTGGAGATGGTTAGACTTGCACTCTGTAGTGTTGTATTTCTGTGCTCTATGTTAGAGTGCGTAATAAGCACATTTATTGTGCTTTATCTTAAAACAGTGTTTTATTAAAAAAAAAAAGTGTAGGGCTCAGCAGTGTAACGGGTGTCTTAAGGCTCCAACAGCAGGGGCATCAGCCATTATACTTTTGGGGTTTTAATTAGGATTGACTGTGTAAAACCTAAAATCTGTGCCCATTGAGATTCAGTTCCTTTAGACATTGCAGTGCTGGAGTTTTATGGTAAAACTTCTTGCAGCTTCCCTGGTTCTGACTGGACACCCAGAAAGCTTAAAGGCTTTATCCAAGCTCCTGATGCTATATCCACACTAAGCTAATGCCGTGCTGATGGATATTGTTCAGTTGCTGTTATCATGTGGGATTCCACTCCTGTCCAATCTTCTCCTGTGCTGGTTCACTTAACAAGCCTTGTCCTCAACATGCCCCACATGGATCTGCTAAAGTCAAGTTATTACATTTGTGGTAACTATAAAATAAATAATAGTCTCAACTGTGAGATTTCAGCTGAAGCCTTACCTCTCTAAGTTTGGGAATGCTTGCTCAGAGTATGAAAAGGGCTTGTGAGCAGAACATAGAGAAGTGGGACATATCAGAGGATGCGAACACACTAATGCTTACTTTCTTTCACTCTTACTTTAATCAGTTTTATTATTTCCTTCAGTTAAGCCAGGAAACATCCAGTTTCTTTACCAGCTTTGAGTCCTTTAATTTCTAGTATGAAAAAAGCCTGCATACCATTGCTCTACAGGATCTGGAAAGGTTACACATCAGGACAAATGGGAATTTGTTTGATGCTATTGCTCCCCCCCAGTTCTAAAGGGGAGGGTGACTATGCTACCTTACAGTTATTAGTAATACTTACCAGATTACTGATATAGATACATTCCAACAGGACTGTGGAGGAGGAGGTGTGTACTTAAACCTTCCCAGTGTAACGTCCCACGTCGCTGCAACCCATGCGTCACTCAGCCAGCTGCAAAGTGAGGGGACGGGGGCCCTTACAGCAATCTTACTCCCTTCTCCTCCTTCTCCTCCTTCCCCTGGCCCCCACACAGCCAAGGAGCAGTGGAGCCAAGAGCCTGGAGCGCACCTGGAGCCTGTGGCTGCCTTGCTGGTTTATTCAGACCAAAAAGGCAGAGGGTGTAGTGTGGACCTATGATCCAAAACAGTCAGTGGGTCAGCTAGGAGGGTTTTCACCCTTGGCCATATCCTTTTCCACCCAAATTGTATATATACATTCAAGATTTATTTCTGATTGTGGAGATCTGTTTCTAACAGCAACCACTCAAGGCTAAGCAGAAGCTTTACCTTTCCATGAAGGCTTCTACTTTTTGCTTTTGAGTCTCATTTTTTTCTTATATTGCTTTATAGCATTGCAGGGGAAAAAGCAAATTGTGATTGCAAGATGCAGACTAAAGAATGACAGTCTTACAGTAGTCTTTAGAGATGCTACTGAATCAAGCTGTCATATCTTTTGCCTTCTGTGCTGCTACCCAACCCTGATCTACAGTTTACACAGATTTCTGGATGAAATCTGATTGCTGGAGACTTTCTGCTTCTCATTGTTATCGCTGTTGTTTTGGGGGTGGAAAAGGGTTTCAGAGTGATGTTCAGTTACAGTTTGAATGTGGAATAAACACTTAAGGTGGTGATGATGTTGCACTGTTCACTTAGGAACGTATATAAAGCCATATGTTGCTAGATCTCAGAGCACAAAGCTTGGTCAGTACAATTATGATTAGGACAATGGGCAGGATTTGCCCCCCTTTTCTGCCCATCCCTGGGAAAATTTAGGCTGAAGAGGTAGAGAAAATCTGTACCAAACAGAAAACATGTTGATTGTTTTCCTTTGTCTTACATGGCAATGAGTGTTGATTTACAAATGATTTTAGGTTCAACTTTAAATAGTTTGGGAAAATAATCCATTCCATATAACCTGTTCTGTTTTGAAATTATATACCGTACACTCTACCATGAAGAGTTTATTCCTTTTCTAAAAACAAAATGAATAAAAGTTTTAAAAAAATTGAAAAACACAGACTGTTTTTCACCAGTGACAGTATGTAAAATTATTCAGTCTCTCATCTGTATGGGGAAAGGAGTTTGGTTTTGTCTCCCCCTGGGACACACAGCTGCTTATTAATAAGCCAGTGGTGGGCTTGCCAAAGGACTCTGGCCATCTAATGGTGTTCAGCTCCCTGCAGAGCCCTCACTTCAAACATTTTCCCTCCATTCAAGATCATAACATTCTTCCCAGACCACTGTTTTGGGTTTGTTGGGATTTTAAGCCCTTCTTTTTTCGCAGCACCTGGAACCAGAAGCTGGGTCTCTGAGTCCCAGCTGTCAGTATGCCAGAGGATGAGGCACAGGCAGGCTCTCCAGCATTGTCCGTATCTCATGACACCCTTGTTCACAAGAGAATTTGGAATACACTGCTTGGGGTTAGTCCAGGTGATGGTCAAACTTACAACCAGCCCATGTGCCAGTTGTAGTTCACAAGCAGCTGCTTCCTCTTTGGAGGCTGAAAGTTGTGTTTTGGACATTCATGTGTTGCACACCCAATTGCCCACCATGTGTTTGCATTCAAGCTATGTTTTTACACCTATGACACCCCCTAAATCCAATGCCTGTCTAGGTGGTCTCATCAAACACACCCATTTACTTGTATTTTCATTCCATGTTAATAAAGTTATGGGAAAGGTTTGCCTCCCTGCCTTTACCCATCGCTCCGGAGACCCACAGCTTTAAATCATATTTGCGACAATATGAAAATTGCCATGATTTACACAGACTCCAGGACATGCAAACATACAGAAAAATACTTGGCAATCATTTTCCTAAACTACTTACTAACTTGCAGTGGCTTATTTGGGATAGTTTGTAGCATATCTAAATGACACAACTTCAGCTAATTGCTCCAGCCTCCTAAAATATAGAGCATGAGACTTGAGTGGAAGCAGTGAGGAGTGGTTTGCTAAGAGATGATTGCACCTTCCCACGATGCTAAAGGATTTTGGCACCAGGCCCCACAATAAACATGTAAAAACACACAAACAAGGTAAAAGTAGTTGAGCGAGGCAAGAGACTGAGCAATCGGAGTAACAATGCCAACATCAGTAGCTGAGACTGAAATCTGTCCCAGGTTGCACCTTTGGGAAGGGAGGAGAGTGTGGGAAGAAGATTTGAACTTAATTTGTTCATCTGCCACTGTAAACTCTACTGAAGAGGGAGGAAAAAAAAGAGGGAAAAAAGCATCAGGTGCATCCTTTCACAGAACGTTGTGTGCAAAGCAAAAAGGTCTTTGCGGAATCCTAAACTGATTCACACCAACTTCCTGAGAACTAGTAACAGGCAGAGGCCCCCACTTCCGCCTGGAACCTGATGGTCCAGATGAGCTCAGAGGAGAGCTCTGCAGTCCCTGCAAAAAACCAACAAACATACACCCTGCCCAGACCCAGCAGCAAATACCAGGACCAACAGACAGAGAGAAGTGCTTATAGCTTGCACACCTTCAAAGCAAGGCAGGGGTGAACCAAGAAGTTGCTGCTGACTTGAGCAGCAAACACATCCTGCCCTTAACAAGACCTAAATATTGGCTGCTGTCATAAATTGCCCTCCCTACACATTCATCTATCCTGTCATACACTCCTTTCCATAACCTTGCTAAACATCATCTTAAGACAGCTAGGTCCCTTGCCTCTGTTACACTGTTTAGACAGATGCTCCAGGACTTAATTCCTCAAACCTGAAGTCTTCCAGTTTGCAGTCAGATTCCATTGGTGACCAATTTGTACCTTTTTGAATTCATGTTAGTATTTCATCTAACTTGAAACTGAAATCTTTCCCCTAAGTGAACTCTGGGGTGTGGTGCTCCTTAGCAGCAATCCTTAACAAAGTTCTGGAATTTAGTTAAGCAAGACACTGAAAGGAGAAAGTAGAGGCAAGAAAGCCAATCCTCTCCCAGGGGCCTCCATGTGTAGTGAAGTGTTCTCTTGGTTAACATCAATGGGTACAACCACCGGGGAAGAAGCTGTGCAAGTCAGGTTTTCAGAAACACTGACACAAGACCTAAACTTCCCTCATTTTCAATGCAGCAGCATCCATGAGCAAGCCTTTATACCCTTCTATCCCTTCTTTCACCCAAAGGGCAAGTTTCCCTCTTCTCCATTGCTTCCTTTTACCAGCAGCTGGAGGATTTTTACTCTTGAGAGTTAACCGGGAGAGCAAAAGGATGAAGAGGCAGAAGTGTTTATTTACAAACCAGTACTAAATCACCCATGTTCAAAAACAAAGACTGGTTTACCAGGAATGGATTCTGTTCATTGATTTAGGAGAGGAATATTGGGATTTTCTCTTAGATCTTAGGCAGAGCTTTAGCTAAACTTTTCTTTAGGCTGAAGCCTTCCAGCAAGGAAGGGTTTGGAGACATCTAGACTAACTCAAGCCACCTGTTCTTCCCCTGTTGGTGTACCATTTATGTTGCCCACAGGACTGAACTGTGCTGGGTTTTTACAAAGGACAGTGGCAGTGTTTCACAGCACAAAAGTGACAGGCACGACATCAGCTTTTAAACTCCCACACCAGAAGACTAAAAGAACCAGCCCTGTTCTGGTCCCCAGGTTTCTTCCCATCTATTTGTGTATCAGGAATCCCTGGGAGTGCACAGCTCTCCCGGGAGCTCTCAGCTCTTTCTCCTCATCTTGCACTTCTCCAATCATCACATACATCCAAATTAAAATAAAAAGGAGGTAAGATGGCAAATCTCAACATATTTATAGAGTGCTAAGAAAAGAGCAAGCTCACCAAACAGTAAGCAAAAGACTTTCATGCTGGTTTGCTCCCTTCTTGCAAGGAATGCTAATGGCAATTACTGGCTGGGGAAGCAGCACAGTCGTGATGGCCTCCCCCAGCCCTTCACAATTCAACATGCTCTTAACTAAACAGCCACTCTGGATGGGGAGGAAAGATAACATGCCAGGAATAGATTCAGGAGAATTGCAGAGCTGAAGAGTCTGACAGGCTGTGTGAGGGAAGGAGGAATGTTTGCAAAAATATAAATAATGCAGAAAACAACAGGAGGCTGTGGTTTCTAGTGGTACTTTTTGTTGACAACCAAAGAAGTCTGAATATTGGGGTGGGAGTTTTGTTTAAACAGAAAAAAAAAAAATACCGAAGAAACAGTAGCTGTGAAATTTTAAAAAGACACATAAGACACTTTTATTTCTAAACTGCTCTCATCCCACTCAGTCAAAAAAGACTGAATTGCTACCATTTGAGTTGGATGAATGGTCTAGACCACACTGTTCCCCCAGTCCCTTGCCACTTGCAGCTCATCTGTAACTACAAGCCTGAAGCCCAGACACCTTCTTCATGTTGCCCTGCATCTATGAGTGAGAGCTCACAGCTCAGAGCTTCAATTAAGACTGTGAAGCAATTATAACCTGTCAATTAAACTGCCTCATGCAGTCCTTTTTAATTGGGAAAGATGCAGTTCTGTCCTCAGTGCAGGGCAGGAGTGCACAGTGGGCCTGGTTCCCACCTGGATACATTGGCTGCCTCTTAGTTGCATGCTGGGATAAAACCTGGCTGTGCAACCACCCACACCCATTCAGCTTCCCTTGAAAAGGGAACCACAGCACTGACAAGAAGGGAAGAAAGAGATCATCACCACAATTGTCCACGGTAACATCCCTAGAGGAAAAGGGAGAAGAAGGGAGAACTGAAGCAGTGACTACCCAGTCATCATTATTGTTAATATAGTCAGCATCATCTTCATCTCAAGAAGTGAGCCTCTCTTCTCCCAGCAGCTGTGAGAGAACTGAGAGGTTGCTGAATCAACAGCATGATCGAAGTGCAACCATTAGCAACCTTCCTTCTGCCTTCAAGGTCTGAAGAGGACTTAGTCTGAGCTCTGACCTCCACAATGCAGCCAGGCACTGACTGCACTGGGGCTCCTCATGGAACACAAGCATTTCAGCAAAACATCAAAACACAGACTTACACTTTTGAGGTGGACAAAGTCCAACACAACTCCAAACATCAGTAGGTTGCAACTATGTCAGTCTCTTCTAATTGTGAATATTTTTTCTAGTCAAAGCTAGACCAACTCCAGCTTAATAAGCAACCCCAAGGCATTTGCATCATTTACATGCAGAACTTCCAAAAGCACAGCATGTTTTTGAAAGCTCAATATTTAATGCCTTCCTCCAGAGCAACATCCTCCCATGCACAGCAGAGACTGTGGTAGTAACATCTGGGCTATTTCCATGGGCCAAGATGACAACACACACAAAACCAGCACAAGAACTGCAAAGTGCTCATCTCCCATGACAGCCCCAATATAAATTGTTCATTCATATCTCCTGAATACAAGACTCTGCAAGCTGCCATCTGCCTACCAGGACAGCCTGTGTATCTGTACAGAATGGAGGTAAATTAAGACAACAACCCGAATAGAAAAGAAAAAATTACTTTCTTTTTTTTTTTTTTTTTTTTTGTCTAGGACATAATCTTTCATTTCCTCAAACCTGAGAAATATCATGCCAAGTCAGACCTCCACCAGTCAGTGGAGCATAGGAGGCATTGCATTCAGATGTACTTTCTAAGGAACATTTCAGATCACAGTTAAAATTATGTATTGTGCAGATGGATTAAGAACTAGACCCCATTTCCTCTTTTATTCCATGTTATGTACTTTTCTCTTGACTGCTGCTGTTTAGGCATCTTATTTTCCTCCCCTTCTCCCCATTTTTGTTCACCTTTTATTATTTCAATAAGCACAAAGATAAACAGAAAGAAGCTGATGCAGTGCTGGGAGTTGGGTCTGACTGACTCTTTCACATGGTGCATCTGGAGCTGCAGACTCCACCCTTTGTCTGATTTATTTTAAAAGCCTGCTGTGTCCATTAATGGAAAATTGGACCCTGTTCAGGCTGTGATGGTGTCCATGGACAGGAAAATGGAAAGTTTCAGATTAAAGCTGCAGGAGACCAGGAAGAAAAATATCTGGAGAATTTAATTGATGGTGGCAGCACAATAATTGCAGACAGATATTAAAGAAATGGCAGTCTGTGACCCAAAGCAGATCCTTGGGTCACAAGGAAGGGAGCACGAACGTCTGCAAGGCCACAGGGCTATGGAATTAAAATATTCCTCACCAGCAGGAAGTTCAAACATTTAGCAAAACTGAACACATAGGATAGAACCAGTATCACATTTGCTAACCATCCAAGTTGTTCACCTTTTAAAGATGTGAGACATATCTGACGACACCCATCTGATTTGAGAAAGTGGTAGGAATCTCGAAGACGTCATTCTACAGTGTCAGTAGAATAAAGAGCTTAGAGAAGTCACCTTTACTGAAAACCTGATCAGACATTGGGGAAGCCCATCAAGGCACATGGAAAACAATCTACACCTGGGTTGCTGCTGTCCATGGAGCAGAAGACAGTGAATCAGTGAAGAGGCTTTTCAAATCCCAACCAAGCTTAGAGCCTAGCAATGGGATTCCTAGGGGGAAAAATAAATACATTAAAATCTGTAAAACCAAGCAAAATTGCAGCTTTTAAACCCAGTGATTGATAATAACAATACTGTCCTCGTATGCTGTTTTTTCTTTTTTTGCAGTTAACAGTGTAGCTATAAAGTAAAACTATCACTGTAATTATGGCTACTTATATAAAACTACCATAGAATACAGGAGAAGGTGAAACCAGTATGATGAAATGGAAACTTAATGCATTTTACAACCATCCCCACACCCCCCCACACCCCCCCAAAAAAACAAAACCTTAAAGAATGCTCTAGCTGAAATCTCATGCCATGGTCTTGCTTTATTGTTTGTTTTTAAACTGTTACATGGAAAATGATGATAGAATTCTATAGCAGGAACATATTTTTGGAGTGGTCAAAAATACTTTGGGCTACTTGGTACCTTCCTATTAAGGCAAGACAGCCAAATCTCCAGCCCATGAAAGAATTTGTCATGAAGTGAGTTCATGAAGTCTCTCAGAGAGACCAATATGGTTAAGAGCATGTTCCATTCTCTCCTTTCCCTAAAAAACACAAACACTTGCAAAACCCTTCCAGTCTTTACTTTTGGATGAAATGATTGCAAGGACTGGGAGGTGGTGCAACATAATATTCCCTTGTTTTCCTCCTGCTAGCTGAAGTCACAGCCTAAGACATTCCCATCAGCACAGCCATCTGTTTACAGGAGCTGTATCTAGCCTGAAGCCCATACAAAGGGAAGAGAGGAACATGATTGACACAGAAGATTTCATTTGCATCAGTTTAAAAGATCTGGCTTATTAGCTCACGGTGCAGAACATGGTACTAGACCCAAGTTATCTTTAGTCTAAAAACTCTCCCTGATTTCCCACGATCTGTTGGAGCCCCACATGCTCCAACAGCAAGAGGTTACACAGCCATCTCAGCTGTTTTCCACTGCATATACTTCTTTAAAACTGACTTTCTACAGTTTCAAAGAGGGGTTTGAACCAGAATGGTGCCTTTGTGGCATGTTTTCAGAAACAAGAAGAGTAAAAAACGTGAGAGGGATTTTGAAGGGCAAGGAGAAGTTATTCTATAGCTTTTACACTTATTCTATAGCAGGAGTTTAAGGGCTCCTCTGTCAAAATTTTCAGTGGTGCTGCCTTTGCAATTCAGCATTTGCACTGGTGAGCTATGCTGCTTCTCTCCAAACGTTTCTGAATCACAGAGGGTTTGTTTTATAGGTTTGTTTATTTGTTTTAACCCAAAAGAAAACACTATAGTTGAGTTTTTTCCATCTGAGAGACTGTGGTAAGCAACTTACCCATACAGACAGCTATTCACAACAGGAGCCATTCAATTCTTTGCTCAGCAATTTTAATATTCCCCTTTGAATACAGCTGAACCACATGAAATTCTGTTGTGTAAGGCTCTCCTTCAAAGTAGAGATTTATTTTCTTTGGTAACAGCTCATCAAGTCTTGAGGCTACAACCATCTGTGTTAATCTCTGCACAGTCTGTTCTTATTCATCATCAATAATAAGACCAAGGAGCACCCATGCTGAAGACAATATGAACAGACAACTATAATAAAGAAATAAAAGCTGCCTTGCTGAAATTTTTAGCTTCTGTGTCTATCCTACATCATAATTCTTTGACCATAACTGGAGACACCAAATGAGGGAAAACAATTAATTTCACCCAAAAGGAACATAATGTTTGAAAGAAAGTTCAACTGTGTTTTCTGAGTGGCCATTATGGGAGTGATTTGCAGATCTCAGGCTTTGGCAGGGGGACAACCGGCAGCTGAGAAGAACTTGGAGGCTGTTTGCTTCTGCCTGCTAAAATGTATTGTCTCTTACATTACAGCAATGGGGATGTTCTCTACTAACTGCTGAAGCTTCCTGCACAAGTAGATCGGGTCGTTCAAATGCTGCAGGTGAGATCCAGGGCAATGCCTGCAGAGTCACATAACAGCATTACCTCCAGCTTGATCTCCACTGACACTGAAATGGGGTTGTCACTTCTGTCGTTCAGCTTAAATGGAAAAACTCACCATAAGAGCTGATCATGCTGAGCATCCTCTGCAACATGCTGATAATCTTTTTCCTGGCATTGGACTGCCCACAGGGTTGCAGATTATGGGCATAAAGGGTCTCAATTAAAATTTCTTCTGCCTGCCCAAACCTGAAAGAAGTTAATTTTTTAACTTGTGAACTTGTGATGGTAACTGGCACAGAGACCTCTTCCCCGACAAGGCAAAGAACAGACCAGTTTCTAGGTGATCAGTAAAGGAGAAGTGACTCCTTAAGAGATGTTTTCCATGTTTGAGGCCAAACACATCCCTTGGTGTCCCAGAAGATATGTGACAGAGAAACAGAAACCTTTTGGTTTCTGTCTCTAGCCAGGGCTAGAGGGGATGATTACCCAGACTAGCTTGGTCTCCACAGCTTTCAAAGGAAGATTCAAGAAATATTTGCCTTCAGGTGTTTCCCATCCCAGTCAATGAATGCTTTCTGCTTTTGCAATGTGACTGCTAATTACAGCCACACAGTCCTTACAGTGGACATCTGCAAATCTCCAAAACCTTTCTGCTTAATGACTGAAACACAGTCCTTTTAGCAGAAACTCCAACCCTCTTGTTAGTCTAACTGCTGTCAGTGATACTTCTTCTGTGCTTATGCATGGCAAACAGCATTCCTAGCTCTCCACTTTTCCTTTCCATCTTCATTGCCTAATGACCCAGTTTCAATCTGAATAACCATTTCCTCCAAACAACATCAACCCTTCTCCTTATCAGTTTCAAAAGGGTTATGCTGGTTGTTTTATTCAGCCAGCTTGCTCCAGGCAGGTGCTGTTCTTACACAGTATCACAAGGCACTCGTTGCCTGCAACTACAGCATAAACAAACTTGTTGGTGCACCAGCTTTCCCCAGCGGCAGTGGTACAGAAATCTGAAGTTTAAGCGTAAACAGGGATCAAACTCCTACAGGAAAATGGGCCTGGCCTTTGATTCCCAAGATGTACTGGCCCTCAAGTACTTGAACCAGCATGAATCCTAGGGTAGAGCAACCACTTCTTCACCAGCTTCACCTGTGAATGTGTAAGTTTTCCTCCCTGTCAAACTGATGTTTGTCAGGAGTCACGAAAGGTACAGGACTGCTGATGGCAAACAGGAAGCAGAAAAGCTCAAGCAGTCACAGGGTCTCCCACAGTCACATCTGTGAGCGCAGCTATGGGATTTCACCCATTGCCTGGCAGGGGCGCAAAGAGAGAGACAGCCATTTCACAATATTCTTCTATATACAGCCTTCTCTATATGGGCAGCAAGTTCACAGCTGAACAAGTCCAGAGCTATCTGTTTTCAAAGCGTAATGACAGAACAAAAGACAAAATTTACTAATCATGCTCCCAGTGTGGCTTTCAAAGGAGTTTTGTGTACCATCAAATCAAGAACTTAACATGCTGGCTGACTACTCCCACCTACTGTGGAAGCCAAGGCAATTATTAAAAGGTAGAAGAGCAGTGTGACTCCTTCCCATTAGAGATACTCCCCATCCTGGTGATCCAGAAGAGAGTGCAACTTTTTTTTCCAGCATTATTACAAAAACCAGTCCATTTTCTAGAAGAAATCAAGGCTTACACAATGACACTTTAGTTTAAAAAAGGGTTAAGCTTCCCAAACCAGGCAAATAATATGGAAATAGTTACACAACCTTCATAGGCTCCTCTAATTCCTTTTTGGGACTAAACAGACTTGCATTTGTAATACACCCTAGTTTAAAAGAAGCAAAACAAGCCCACAAAGAAAAGCTGAAGCCCCCACCCCCCCCAAACCTATGAATAAGAAACACATTTTCAGAAGCAGAATCTCATCCTATTTTATCTACTTGTACAAAAGTATGTCAGTCTCAATTTTTTTTAGTCCTGCCCCCAGTCTCCTTCCCCTCACCCACACCTTCTTTTCAAACCAAATGAGCCTGTCCCTGTGTCTATCCTCTGGAACAGGATTAAAGTTTCACACTGAGCCTGTTGCCGGGTTCACAATAGCAGATGATCTGTTTGAAAGCTGTTCATTCAGCTCTGGGCAAGGCAAATTTGCCATGAGTTTTCTTCAACCCATCATCTCCTTTAGCTTACAGGAGCTGGAGGAAACCTTTCCTCAGCTCTCAGCACAGCTCCCAGCAACTAACTTTTCTACAATACTTAATAAAGCATCCTTTTCAAAGCATGTGCTATGTTGACATCGCATTTCTTGAATTCTTTAGATCTTCTTGTTTGAGGGTGGGAAATGAACATATATATATACACACACTCATCCACCAACTCAGACACAGGTTTTACAAAGAGTAATGGTAAATCACAGTTCTATCCCTTACCAAATATTTTAACAGGTCCAGAGCTTCTTTAAAAAATAATTTTAAAGGTTTCTCTATTGCTTTTTGCTAAGATCACTTGCTCTGCAGATTTTCAGCTCCTATTGAAAGACTGGCATAGATTCTCTGCCAACACAACAATAAGCAACAAAAGATTCACTTCAGTGTTAAATATCAGGGTCATTTAATTAATTTAATAACATTTTCTGCTGGAAGTTATGTTACAGCTGCCGGATCCAGATTGTTTCAAAACAGAATCCTTGTGGCCTGCATTTTTGTAATCCACTTGTAGTCCATATCCAGCAGCTTTACTCTTCAAGTCTTCTTTTGATGGCACTTGGCTTTAAGCAGATGCTCTCTATGATGAAGGCCAGCCACATGCATGAGTCATGCCACTGCAGTGGATAACACAAGCCTTGTTCCAATTAGTTTTTAAGAAAAAAAAAAAAAGACACTTGGAAAATAGGTGTAAGCAAGGTAGGATCTAAAAGGTATGACATGATTCAGGACCATCTCTGTCAGTGACTTGATCAAAACCAGTAGATGTGAAAAGGGCATGATGGGACAGCCTCTAGCATCTGCTGCCTTTTAGAAAGACTAGCAAGCACACTCCATTTTTTTCTCTCTAGTCTCATGTGTTGACAACCCAAGAACAGTAAATTCCTTAAATTCTGGATACTGATAAATGTGGAGTGTTTTGTATCAGCTGAGCTACAGACCCACCACTTTGCATTCAGGCATTTAATCGGTCTCATTGCTTCTCTGCAACCTAAAGGAACTCCTCCTTCCTCAGAGCTGTGTGTTCGGCACTTTGTGTTTTTGACTGACTCAAAAAAGGTCAATTAGATATAAATGGTCCAACCTTGCATATTCCTGCTTCAAATTACTTAACATAACTGTTCGTGAGTCTTGCAAGAGCCATTTTAAGCTTGAACTTCTGAGGTTTCCTGCTTTGAAGATCACTTTAACAACCCTGAAGTGTATTCTTTATTATGCAGCATCCCTCCTTCTGTGGCAGAGCTGAATGAAAGACCAGGGCACTGCTTTTTCAGGAAATCACCAGGTTTGCTCTACTCCCATCCCCTCCAGTCCCCAACCTCTGCAAGCAGCCAGTAGTGCCTGCCCTGCCCACATTTCTCCTCTGCTGCCATTGCCTGTTCACCCAGGGCTGTGAGGACCAGGGAGCCCAACCAGCTCTGTGTCTCTGCTCCCTTGGATGCCACTGGTGGGAACATTCACCTTCCCAAGGGCAGTGATGGAGAGCCAGGGTCATCTTGGTGCCCTCCCAGAGCTGACCTTTAGGTTTGTATGACCTGCTCTGCACTGGCAGCTGAGATGCCATCTCGGGGCTTTGCAACTGCTGGTCACCAGTTCCTGGCTGGCATTCCCAACCCAGCACACACGTGTTGAGAAAGGCACCGCTTGTTCCAACAGCCAGAAGTCCCCCAAGGGCTCTCTCCCCACCACCGCTTGCCCCACCACAGGGCTGACCCTTTGACATGTCACTGTGAGCAGTGCTGAACTCACCCTTGGCTCACAGGACTCTCCCAGAGGCAGATGCCACACTGGAACCTGGTTGTGCTGCCCCCTCTGCCACAGCCTGAGCAAGAAGGATGCCAAGCCGTGCCTTCAACACCTAAAGACAACTCCCAATATACAAAGATGGATTTTGAAGGCCACTGAGCTCTATTTCCACCCTAATCTGAGTTTTCAGCAAGACTGATGAGCCTCATGCTGCTCTGCAGAGGTCACTCTCACCTGAAGCAGGTGGGGTTGGTTCAGAGGGTGCTGAACCAGTCGTGTTTGACAGAGGAGCCCAACTCCACGGTTAACTGTGGTTCTTTGATTTGCTTATGTAGCAATCAGTTTAAACCTGCACTTTTTACTTACCTCAAGCAGAGTCTCAGAAATGCAAACATGCTGCACTAAAGCACAAAAAAATGCAAGCAGAAGTTAAGCAGTTCAGTGTTGTTTAACATGTGTGAGTTAAATAAAAAGGCAGTTGGCTCACTGTGCATGAGGATACTAATGCAGTATCTGCAGGCAGTGAATTCCCCCAGAGCCCAGACAACAGAAATACTTGTTGCAGCCAAACAAGCTTCCTGCAGCCATGCCAAGATGCCCTCTGATCAAAGTGCTATTGCAACCCTGGCTGCTGGTTTGGCCTCTGCCTTTCCACTGAGACCACCGGCAAGAAAGCAAATGGGTGTTCTGCACATTGCTATGAACAGCACAGACAAGATAGAGGAAGGAAAAAAAAAAAACCAGACTGCAGCCTACCCTTGAAAGTTATGCAAGAAGAGAGGTACAAGATGAGCTTTTCCCACAGCAAGGGTTCCAGCTCCGATTGCAAAACCCCAGCAATCACGCAGGGACTCTTCCATGAGGTCTCCTAGGGTCACTATTCACTTCAAAGTCAGCAGAAAGGTGGCACAGCAAGGATCCTACTGCATTGCCACAACTGGCTGGCAGAGAGAATTGCCTGGGGAAAGCCAGAATACTGCAGCCATCACTCCAAGCACTGTCTGAATTTACAGACTGGAATGCCATGAGGACCCATGGCTGGCTGTGTCATGGCTCACTGGGTGTACAAGCCCAACTGCCCATGTGGCTCATGCTGGTTTCAGGACTAGTGCTCAAGCTCAAGCATTTATTTTTTCATGCTTGTCCCTCTCTTCCCCCTTTATTCTCAAACCTGAGTTTTACCACCTGGCAAAAAAACGGCTGTCCTAGGGTGACGGTATGGTGCTTGTATCCCCAATCGTGTTCTGTTTATGCTTGATATTATGTTCTGTACCTTTCAAGACTGACTCTGAAAAGTGAAGGTTTGTTTTGTCTTGTTATCAGCTGGCTCATCTTCCCCCATGGTCTGTGTCTAGGAGAGGCTAGGCTTGCTTGCCTGCTGGCTTGCTTGCTTTGCCCTTGCTTTTGCTTATTAGTTAGTTTAGCTAGGCAGTCCAATTTTTACCCTGGATTGTTTTTTTTTCTTTCCCTTTCCTGAATACCATTCAAACCTGCTCAGCACTGGGACCTGGGAAACACCAAGAAACACCAAGAGTTTGCACTTTGTGGCCTGCAGTAGCCATCCCCAGCACCGGAGACCAATAACAGAGTGACCACTCCCAGGAGAGACTTTCTGAATTTGTCATCTCTTCAGAGCAGTGAAAGAGTTTTGTCACCTGGTGTTGTGGTGTAAACAGGGTTTTTTTCCACTTCTCTCCCAGGAAATTCTTCCCAAACCAGGTGGGGGAGGGGCCGTGGGGGGTTTGCTTTGGGGGCTCCTTCCAGAGATTTTCTCCCAAATTTGCCCTAAACTAGGACAATGGCTCACGCCAAACTCAAGCCAGAGTGAGACCCAACGTACACAGACAACACACCCACATGAAGAGATCTTTTGTGATAGACTGAGATAAGCTTAGGTACAATATTGACCAGAGCACTTCTCTCATAAGCTTCTCTTTGCAGCAACTTTTTTTTCTGAAAACCAACTAATCTCTTTCTAAAATTCTCTAGTCATAGAAACTGACTGCAAACATTTGTAAAATTTACCTTCTTTGTTAACCTATGGTGTTTTATTTGAAATTAAAATGTAGCCATATTTTCAAGCCCATCTGGTTGAAATTGTTAGATTGAAGCCTCCGGTAACTGTAACTCTGTAGAAACCACTTGTCTTGTCTAGACTAGCTAGCCAGTTTGTATCTACAGAGAAATATGCACTTCCTAACACAGCAATCTATTCAAGAAGGATCATCTCTGTGAGGGCAACCCTCTTTCCATTGACCATGAAGGAAACTTGGTCAACTTAGATTAAGGGACTACACTTTACATATCTAACATCAAGTGAGACAAGTCCCTTTCCTCATTGAAGATGTGTTCTCAAGTTCCTTTTACCATGTAGACCTTTCCCACAATATAAACTCATCATTTAATATTACTTTCACATTGATTGCAGGCTCTAATACATCAAGACTAATTTCTAACAGCCATTAAGCAACCAGAAGTGAAATTACTTTAAGAACCCTCAAGATTAATTTCCTTTCCATTCATTCAAGGTTCATGTTCTTTGTTTCCTCTTGCAATAATTTAAGAGACAAACCACTGCTGGGAACAGTACGTGTTCCTCCACCCCCTCCAGCTGACAAAAATTGGCAGAGTTCAAGAGAAATCTCAGCGAATGGGAGAGAAAAAAATTCACAAAGAGAATCACTACAGATATTGAGATTTATTGCTGATTTTCCCTTTCTGAAAGACTGTCAAACCGCCACAGTTCCAGAAGGGGATTATGTCCACAAGCCCTTTGGCCTCAGTCCCTGTGCCAGTTCAGACAACATGACTAGAGATCTGTGTGTGGCAGCTTGCTGCTTACAGAACAGTTGGAGGCAAAATCCATCCTTCCAGATCCTGAATTTATACATTGTTTGGTATGACCTGCTGTCTGCTTCAAACAAAAAAAAAAAAAAAGAACACCGGGGGCATCCCGTGGGGAATGCTGCTTTTCCTGAGTTTAGCTCCCTGTGTAAGAAGCTGCTACTGAGTGGTGCTCACACAGAGCCATCAGCATGATACAGTGCAGTTTTTTATTTACCACATCACTCTGATATAGTTGGTCTTGTGCTTTGAGGCAAAGGCTCGTTACCATCTTTGCCAACTATGCTGCTCCCTTACCAGCACTAACCAGCACTATTAATAGCATAGGTTCTTTTCTTAATTAAAAAAAAAAAAAAAAAAAAAAAAAAAAAAAAAAAAAAAAGATCCCTTTCCTCATGTTTGGTTGCACTTCTTCATTCCTGCTGCTGCTTTTTTTCATGATAGTGTCTCTAGGCTGCAAGTCAGCTCTTTTCCAGCTGGTGAGATCTGGTTCCTCTTTATGTGCCTGTCCTTTCAGTGTAAACAAGCAATGCTTCTCCAACTCCACCGATCACAAGGCTGTAAACAAAGTATATCACAAATTTAGCATCATGTAAGTCTTTCTACTTGATACAAAAAACATCTAAACATATTCCAACCTAGAGACAGTAACCCAGGTGATTTTTTTCCTTTGCCTTGCTAAGAAAATGCTGAAACCCAAAATATCTTATTTAAATGATCTCATCAGAAACTACCTTTCCTGTGGTTTTGGGCTGGTGCTATTCAGTCAAAATGCAAAGACAGGAATCTAAATGGAGAAGGTTGCCCCTAGTTACAAGAATAGCTGCACACCCCTACACCTGCAAGAATAGGGAAGGAAGGAAAGAGAGTTTGAACCTTATTAGCACATTGCTTCCCTCTTGCAACTTCTGTTTGTGTTCTGTCCTGAAAACTTTCCAGTTCACAACATCAGGAGGAGATGTAAAGCCTAGGTTTTGTGGACAAGGTGAAATCTGGGAAAACATTTTCATATTGGGGTGATCCCATTGGCATAGTGAGGCCAGTAGAAATTGCTGTGTTTGCCTCTCTTGGTGAGGTGAAAGGAGCTGCCCCAGCCAAAAAGGCACATGTGCCCAAGAACTTCTTTCCTGTGCTGCTCACAGCACAGCCGTGGCACTAAGGCTGCTCCCCAAGAGTCAGCCTAGGAGCAGGGCTCCAAGTCAGGATGAATGGTTTTACAAAAACCTTCACTTAAATTTGCTATCAACCCACTCAATGCATGCAATAGTTAATAATCCCCAAGTGTCCTCTGTTATCTCTCACAGCTGACAGGAATATGGTAAGATGCCGACTCTTCTCCCCTTTTAGAACAGTGAAAAGCTAAGTGTACTGACCTTTCATCTTAGCCCCATGGCTTAATTAGCTTATGAAACAGAAAAGCTCCTTACTGAACTTTATAAACAAAACAAACTTCTGTTAAGTTCATTTCTAAGAGTACTTTTTTTTTTTTTTTCCTTGGAAAAAAAAAAAAGCATGTAAAGCTGAAGGCTCTTTGGTCTAATAGCATTACATTCACTTAAATCTTAGCTTTGGTGAGCTTTTTTAAAACCACATAATTGCCCTTGTTCCTGAGAGGAAAAAAATATTGTATAACAACAGCACAACATCCTACAATTACACAGTAAAAAGCCCTGGAAAGTAGGTGCTACAGACAGTCTGTGACGTCCACTGGGAAGACAGAATAGCTTTGGTGTGGAATTACCAACAAGGAGCAAAAGACTGCAAGGGCTGCAAGCTTTTCAAAAAGGATCTAAACCACTGAGTCTGGCCACCTGCAGTTGGTAACAACTTCTGAGTGTTTTTTTTCTGGAGAGGGTTAACCCCCATATCTTATTTCAGCTCCAGTTATAAACACTATGCATTTATTCCTTTGGAATCTATGGTTGGATAATATACACTTTGTCCTAAAGGAAAAAAAAACAAAACAAAACACTACATACAGAAGACCTTAGAAATTTTTTCCTGTTTCTATAGTTGTGTTGTTTTCTAAATTTTTAACAGAGATTAAATCTGTCTCTGACATACCATTTCAAAAATGAGACTGGCAATTATGTACAAAAGATAATAAACTGCCCAGCCTTGTTCTGTAAAAAGATGCCTGTACCAGAGCTGTTATTTAATATCATATGTCTTACATCAGAGAAGAAGAATCCCTTTCTGAAGGATTTGAAATCTTGGGATCCACATGCCCATGCAGCCCAAATTACTAGGCAAATGGAAACCACTGTTGTATCTTCAAGATGAAGCAGAGCAAAAAGCACGGCTAAATGCCAGCCCTTGATTTTACCTTCATTTTCCCATGTGGCAAACCCTCCAGCTTCTGTTTATAGTGGGGTGACAGCTAACTGCACTTGCCCATAGTTCAAAAATGAACATATGATATTGTCCATGACCACACTGGAGCAGCACTAAAATCCTCAGTGATTAATGTTCTCATGAGTACTTTGCAGCTGCTATCATCCAACAAACTATTTCCAGAGCTTTGCTGCTAAGTCAAGGCACTGCCAATGCACAAGCACTAACAAAATTAAAATTTAAAAAAAAAAAAAAAAAATTGTTTTCTTTTTTAATTATGACAATCAAAGTGTAACAGTGGTCCAAGGGCTAAAGCAAATTTTCTTTTAAGCATACAGATGTGTTCATAATTTATAGAAGTTTCAGTCCATACAGGGCAGGTGGCATGTGTGCAACTCTATGGGTCCGTGTGCTCACATTAACAAAGGTACACATTAATAAAGGGACACATTTATCTTTAGTGCACATGTCAGTGAATACAGATGTATATCAAAGTCTGCCTCTAGCACACATGTGACAGACCTGCACAAGCACATGCAAAACATGGTGAAGAGCAGCAAGTTAATGGCCTAGACTAGGAGTGCTTTGTAGGTGCTTTGACATTGGTTAAGTCTCTGACATGCACAGGCAGCATGTATTTCCTAGAGCCAAAAAAAAATGCACAACTTACTTCAGTATTTGAGACTACACATACCTAAAATACAGATAGTAATCCATATTAACACATAAGTAAATGGGGCCAGTCTGAATTGGAGATTTGTACTGTGTGGCCACACATTACAAAATCCAGATACAGCTCTGGAAAAAGTTTATCATCATTATTTTTCTCCAGTTTAATTTTATGCATTCACAGTGCACAGTGTGTTAGGGAAACTTGAATGCACCCTCTTGGTTAAAAAGATGCTGTCAGCAAACCTTGACTTCTGTGTTTTACTTCCAGTTCCACCACCAAATTGCAGCATGACTTTGAATGGGTCATTTATTTGCCTATTGGATCCATCTGGCTCACTGTAAAATGTGCTGAGTGAATTGTGGTGAGGCTTAATGTCCAAAATGTCCATGTTCTCCCACAGAGGCAGAAGAAACACTCTTCTGCTGAACTGTACTGCATCCATCATTGCACACCTGGTTCTCCTTACATGCAAAATAATACTGACAGCAATAGAACTTGACACTTAAAAATATTTCCACATGAAGCACTGTGTGAAAATTCATCTTTACTGTTAAATAAAAAGCTCATGTAGGCACTTACCAAGAAATGGTTAGTACATTGGCAGTCATGACAAAGAAGAACGGTGATAAGCTAGCTGTGATAACCTGTTAAATTGAAAAGAAGGAAAAACACTTTGTGAACTTGTGATATCACAAATGAAAACTAAAATATTTTTGCTGAAATTCAATTTCCATGTGTGCAGTCGTATCTTCTTCTTTTAGTTGAAGATAGTACGATAGTCACACATCACAATTCGATTTTGACTCAGACAGAATCCAGGACACAGCAGAGGCAGGGCAGGGAACCAGAGCAGGGAACCTTCTCACATATCCCAGCAGGCCTGGCCTAGAAGCCTGCTGGCTTTTACTTGTTGACAGCAGACTGGGGAGAGCAGTCAGATCCCAGGTTTGGAAAGCCTTATATTTCTGAGGAGAACGAGAACTTGAAATGTGTTTGTAGGTGTATAAAAACAAAACAAAAATTAACAGGGTACAGGGTTAAGAAAAACAACACAACTTCAGTAGGTTTATGTTACAAGTCTCTCATTACCCCCAGGTGTCCTGGGCAGAGAAACTAGAGACAAATGGCTATGCTTTCCAAGTACTGATCCCAGAAACAGCTAGATCCTGATGTACAATGGTTTGTAACAGATCCCTGCCTCAGCAGCTACGGAGCCACCACATCTGCAGCCTGCGTGCAGTTTTGGATGTTTTGCTGCCAGATGGATAATGTAAAATGGAAAGAGTTCAAAGAACAGTGACAGAGTCATTAGATGGGGGGATTGATTTTCAGTCAACAGTTAGGATAAGCAATGCCTGTGGGAAAGGAAGACTTGGTAGTGGTTTACAAAAACTTGGGAAACACAAGCACTGAGGAATGAAAGGAACTATTTAGGTTAATACAAAATTGCCCAAGGAAAAAGATGAAATTAAGAAACAAAACATTTAAACAATTATCAGCTAAGATTTCCTAATCATTGTTTGCCTACTTGACTCCCAGGGGAGACAGCAGAAACTTCATTCTGTAATCTATTACTTGTTAAAGCATTACTACATGTGCAGTGGGGAAGCAAATGCCATTTCAGAGTAGATTCTGTGCACCAGAGCTTGGACTAACAGTGTGTTAGTCAATGCCTGCTACAATTGTTATGGCCACATTTTAAAAGGCAGGCTCTGAATCTGCCTGGAGTGTAATCAGTGCAGGATCACATGCAGGAGTGGCAGGTGAAGAAGAGAAGGTTGTGCATCCTCTCTCCAGTCCCACTCTATGAGTTAGGTGGAGAGGGGACAACAATCTAAATGCAGCAGTGAGACCATGCAATGGCACAGGAGCAAAGGTGTTCAGTGGGGACTACACAAGGAGTGTCTCCTCTGGCCTCTTTGGGGATGTTTTGTACTTTAGGGAGATTCAGGCATGCAGATGGCTTTTTTCTTCCTAGATATTACCATAACTCACCATGACTGTTCTCCATGTGCCTGTAGCCCAGGCCCCTGTCAGAGGAATGAGGCAGGAGATGGACTTGATCCAGACAGGGTAACACAGGACTGCAGGCCCACTCCATCCCTGCCCAGCAACCAGATTGCTGGTACCAACCACAGACACACCTCCTGATACAAACTTCATCTGACTTCAGTGTTTTCACACTGTCAGCCACAGCAGTGTACAGCACAGGCAATGCTGTATAGGTCTAAGCCAACAGAAAAAGTGAGCTCCTACTGCTAGGGAAAATCAAAGATACGTATCTACATCTATTGCCTTGTATCTATATATGTAAGCAAACATACAACTTAACATGTACACCCAAAAGAGACTGACAGAGGACAGAGACAAGTCACAAACAGAGAGTTATGCTTCAAAACTCAAGATCATATTACAACTGTGCACATTCAGTGGCCTGTCTCATTTGCAGCCAGAGAGAGCTGACACCTACTCTAAACAGTGGAAGTTAACTATTCAGGAGCTGAATCTTTCATGCACTTTACCTAAAAACCAGCTGTGAGGCTGAATAGCCATTAGTTCAAAACCAGTGCTCTAAAATAGTTTGCATCTTGTTCTAGAGGGCTGGGATCTCCCCTAACAAAGAGTGCAGCAGATGCACTGACCTACAAAGAGCCATTTCTCATTTACTCTGGTGTGAATGCTTGTGGAATTAACTGTACTGAGCTTATTTTAGGTTAATGCTAAATTATTACATAAAAATATACAATACTTATTACCGACCATGTAAACAGAAACTAACAAAGGATGGCAGCTGTGGTACGCACAGAGCGTTCTTTTCCTTAAGCTCACCTCCTCAAAGAAGCTGAAGTGCTGTGTTTGAGAAGTGGTACAAGTTAAAGTTGTGTCACCCACTCCCTTGTTGAGCCCTGTTTATTAGAAACTTGAGAAGAAGCCAAGGGCAGAGAAACAGGCATTCAAGAAACCTCCAAAAACAGGCCCTATCAGAAACAATACACCATTCTACTGTGATCATCCCAAACCTCTGCAAAAATGCAGGCTGTAGCCTTTTGGACTATTATAGCTGAACACTGTTGTATTTTTGAGAAATTATGTAAGAGTCTCTCAGTGCCAAAGACAAACAAAATGTGGGTCGGAAGAGCGCATGAAGTGTGTGTAAGGAAACAAAAAACAAATCACAAACAAACCAAAAGGCAAAGACATTGCTAAAATGTCTACCTTTGATGATTTATCTAAAAGAAGAACACGTTTTAAAATGAAAAACAAGTTTTCAGAGAAGCTAACAATGTAATTTGTTCCAAGGGAAGAACCTAAATCCTAGGGACACAGTAGAGAAGGTAATTTTCCTTTAAGTACATTTCAGTATTATCTGAAGTGTTTTAAGTGCACATTTAGTTTGAAAAAAACCCCACCCACACTGATGTTCTGAATGGCCTTTAAAAAAAAAAAAAAAAAGAAAAACCAACAAAATAAATTCACAACAAGCTAAGTGCAGTAATCTTTCTTTCTTCACTTTAAAGGTCACAGTTGTCCTCCTAGGCATTTAGATACTTTAGTAAAAGGAATGAGCTTTCAAGACAAAAGAAAGCAAGTTAAAGGGCAAACTAAAGTTAATGATTTCCAAATATATTTTGATGCTGAATCTGTGAAACTAAGAGGTGGAAAAGAAAATTATAATTAGCTATAATATGCCTATTTTGAACAAAGCTCCCCAAGATTTTGACATACGGTCACTAATTCTATCAAATTATACAGGCTGGATGGTTGAACACCAACTATTTTGACAAGAGGAACAGTTGCATGGACTCTGCCTACTTTTAAAGGAACTGTGATCAGACAGTATTATGAAAGCTACTTTAAAAACATTCATACCCGGAAATTTTCTTACAAAATTCTGACACAGCTTTCGACAATTAGGAAAAAAATTTAAGCGTAGCATAACTTAACAAAACATTTCCATGTGAGCTGAGATTTTTCCTAAGAAATCATTTCAAACCCTTCCTTGCATGAAAAAACAAAACAAAACAAAACAACTTCCCTTCAAGATTGTTACTTAAAATAAATCAGTCTAAGTTTATTCTGTCATTCCATTGTACTGCAAAAATAAGACCCATTTTAAAGGAACAGTTTATTAACACCTATTTGTCTTGATTCCAGCTATTTCTGTAGTTCAAATCACTGAGTTATTCACAAGTAATTTAAAAAATAACCAAAAATCTTGGCATCTCAAACTGTGCTTTGTACCTCAACCAAAACCAGTTCTAGTTCTTTACAATGTGTATCAGCATTGCAGGAAATAAGTGTATCCTTGTAGTGGATACTTATCTGGGATTAAGTCTGAGGGGAGTGGGCTGATCCCCTCCACACAAGAGATTGGGCCTGAATAGTCAGGCAACAAAACACATAAACACTCCAGTATTCTTCACATAAATACTCTTGTACAAGGGCTGAACAGGAACCAGGAGAAAAAACAAACAGCAACTCAGTCAGTTAGAGATTTCAAACTTATTGGTTACAGGAGATTGCCAAATTCAGGTGCCCACATAAAAGGTGAAAACTTCAGGTGTCCCCATTATTCTGGGAACCAGAGACAGGCTCAGGTGCCATAAAACATTCCACACATTGCTTACATTGCCATTTACATTTAATAAGCTCCTATCACGGATAACACAGCACTCAACCTCGGGATCAAAAGAAATTAATTCAATTCCAGAGCTCTAGAGTTTGCCCCTTACCAGGCTGAATTAGTGGCAACTAGAAAAAGAATGGCATCGTTGAAATGCTGGGTAACAGACTAAGATCCATGACACAGAAATATCCCAATGTGTGGAAGAACCTTTTGCACAGCAGGGATAAATTCAGCACCTAAAATCACATCTGCACAGGAAAAAAGTAGGCATAGGAAAAAATGTGCTCCGATGCGGCCGCTTTTTCTAAATCTGCTTTATTGATTCCTGAGTGGAGGGAGGCACAATTGCCACTAGCTTTAAAGGGTTCCCAAGGAACTTTGACAGACAGACCACTGCACAACTCATTATGTGAATGATTTCCTCCTTTCTCCCTATCACTTTATGGTCAGATATGAAAAAAATTCCAAAGAGAAAGTAAAATTTGTCTCATAAGTGTTGTTTCAAGAAAACAGGACGGGAAATTGAATTTATTTTAGAACAAGAGATTAATTTAGTTTACAGATAACAAAATAAAAAATAAAGTCTGGAGAATTTCTTGCTGTAGACCTTAAGAACAGGTAAGATAACAGCTTCCCTCTTAGATGTTTTTCTTGAACATACAACATCAGAAAACTCTGATAAGTCTGACATGTGGCTTGAAGACAGGAGATGGCATCCTAAGGGGTCCTGGTCCTTGGCAATGCACAAATTTGGATCCTGGGAGATAGAGGAATGTGGAAGTCTGCATTCTTTGCTGCCTTGAGTTCTCCACTGACCAGCTGTGGTTATACCACAGACTCTGGAGTGCCCAATTTCGATCAGTTCAAACCAAACATCACAGGCCAGATAAAAGTGTCATTCTTAACCAAGCTATCATGGATCTCCTTCAGCCCTGACTTCACAATCACTTCAGAGAAAGATTTCAGGCTGCAGAAGCTGGCTGTAGATTTTGAATATTTAGCATTTCTGAGTTGTTCAGGAAGATATTGTTTATATAGCCAAGAACACAGATGAGGACATTTTCAAAATTTAGATTCTGATTTAATCTTTCTATCTGGAATGGAAAGATGGGGATTTAGTCCTGACATAGTCGTGATTTGTTAATATTACCACTCTACTTGTACATTCCATATAAAACTATGTTTTCTCTGAAACTTTTAAACTGCAAAGAAGTTAAATGTCATCGTTTTCACTGTGAACACAGAATACTTTACAAAAGTTTTCTTTAGTTTGTGTACACAGAGCCAATCCTTGTAACTTCACTTCCCCAAACTGCCAAAACTTCTGTCCTTACAAAGACGCGTATTTTTTCCAAAGAGAGTGTTTTGAAACAGCTCATCAAGTTCACTCACTGTTCAAAATAAATCATTCTATTTACCATCGGGGTCATCTTCTCAAAACATCAGGAAAAAGATTCTGATGTACATAACCTTTGTTTTCATTCAACTGTCGGAATTAAAGTAATATCAAACTTTTTATAGACATAATGTTTGTTCTGTCACTCTTCTGCATGGTTTAACCAGCTGCTAAGATAATCATCAAAAATCGCCAGGGAAATGGATCATTGTTAGTGCCACTGAAAACAGGTACATCAAGATAATCCAGTATTACCAAAAAGATAAAAATTACAGCAGGCAAACATCAGTACCAACACATAATTTTTTTTTCTTGAGGTAGAGGCACTGAAATAATTTCACAGATTTCAGAGTTATATCTCTTTTGTATATATGTTTACTTCAGAGTAAGTATATGTTACATGAGCATACAAAATGTTTCCATGCCAGGAATGGAAATATGTCCAAAAAACCCCAAAATCTTCAGAATAGAAAAAAAGAACAACTAACATTTTAATGCCATCCTCTGTATTCATTGATTCACATGAATTTTCTAAGCTTTTAATACAATTTCTCTTTTTTTTACATACATTTTCCATCTCAGGTAGTCTACGAACCATTTCCATCTAGCTCTCCTCTACTTTCCTTCATACAAATTTAAGACAATGAAACATTACCAGATGAGTAAATTCTCTGCACCATAGCAAGAACACTTTCATTCACAGACATCCAGCAGCTACAGAACCAGCTGAATCAGCAGATCAAGGCATTGACTGGGACAGACAAATACATGGAAGAACACTGAGGGACTGGGATCTCCGGTGTCCAAACCCCAACTGAAGTGGTCCAGCATATACTGACAAGTCTTTTTTAAAATAACCCAAACTTGAGAGATTTTTACAGAGCAGGTACTGATTGTGAGGTTTCAAGCTGCAGAAAGTCAGCAATGTTTAAGGAGAGGCAACCAAGGAGCACCTGTAAGCTCACTGATGGTGCAAGGCTGGTAATGTCACTGGAAATCTGCAATGAGTTGGCAGCAAAAACCCCTGCTAAATATGACAAACATGGTACATACCCTCCCTCACAAGAAAGAGGGGATGGGACTAGAACTAATGTCAAGTCTGACTGGATTGCTGGCAATTAGGGCAGGGAAAAAACAAATACAAACAAAGTGTGTAGAAAAAAACCCTATTTTTTTCCTATGGTGATCAAACAAAATAAAGCACTGTTAACAGCTGCAAATACTCTACACAGATGTCCTCCATTGTGAACAGAATTAAGCATCTGAATGAATCCTGCATACAGAAACAGACCAAAATTAAAGTAGCATTTGCTATTTTATTTTATTTTAGATCAGCTTTGGGGATGATCTACTACAGGAAAAAAACTTCCCTGGAAGCTTTCAATTATACTGCTTATTGCAATGACAAAGATTTCCATGAAATCTTTAGAAGCTCAAAGGCTCTTCACAAATCATTTTTACAATACCAAGGTCAATCTCTGGTTAAAAACGATACAGCAAAGTCAGGCAAAATTGCTCCGACCAACTCTCCTTTAAAGTCTCCTCTCCCTAGATATTCATTTAGTTGTATTAATCAATAAAATGAAACAAAGTCTGAGATCTTTCAGCTTTGTTCTCAGGGTCTGTAGTTACCAATCAAAAAGCAAGACAAAATTTGCTGCTTAACATAAGGGCTTCAGGTGATAATGCAGCCCCTGAAGGAGCACTACTAGTAAATCCACTGACAAGGAAGGGTTTCAATCAGCCACACAACTTTTTCCAAGGAAAGGTAATGAAGCTTTAGCCTTGAACCACTAAAATAATGGCTCTTCCCAAAAGAAATAGCAATGCCATGATCCTACCTGAAAAGCTGAGGAGCCCAAACAAGGGAAAGAAACAATTCAAAGTGAAATAGATTGGAGGAAAGGGGAAAGCAAAACAGGCTTCGCTCTCAATTCTGCCCATTAGTTTAACTTGAGCACATCCGCTGTGTTACCCTCAGCCTGACCAAAGTGTAGGCATGCCCTGAGGGATTTCATCCCCTGACAGACTTAACTGGAGACTGTCAGCCTATGAAATCAGCAGACAACACAAGGAGTTCATGCATTACAGCATACTTAGGTGCACATTGCTCATAGGAGGACTCTGCTCCACTCTTCTGAAGAAAGAAAACCCTTTAACCCTTCTCAAATACAAGCTGCTCCTTAAAGGATAACCCAGTGATGCTGGCACCATGGCAACAGTGGCACCATGGCAACGGTGACAGTCAGTACCTTCATGATCCACACAGCTTTGATCCAGCCACACAGAAGTTTTTTCAGCTACTGTAAATTTCTTTGAGAACATTTATTTCGTATTTGCCCAAATGCCTGCACTCATCTCCTTCTCTAAAGCATCTATTTTCTAAAAGGTGGTTTTGGTCACTCTCTTCTGCCCTTTCTTTATATTTTATCTTTCTTTTTTTTATGTTTTTTCTTAGTATTATAAAAGCAATGATGGTAAATTCCAGGGGTGAGGAACACAATTAATTCCATGTATTGTGACTCAAAAGCAGCCAGTGTTTCAACATGACTTAGCAGTCAAACGCCTAATGATAATGACAAAACTTAGTTCTAGTGTAAATGAGTCTATTTGTTTTTCATAGCAATAGATTCTGACAAAGCTTAAAATCACCGACATGTTATGTTTAAAATACAGAACATACTAAAAGCAGAGGGAGAGGGTAGGTCACATGACACACAATCAGCAACCTGCCCTCGAAAATATTTTCACAAGAGCAGGACAAATGCATGCCTCTAGAAAAATCATCAGATATTTTAGGGTGGCTGCTCTTTTTTACATTACAAATGCCTAAACCAATAATCTCTGTACTGCAGACGAGTATTTCTATATATTAGCTTTTTGACTGCTATGAGAAAGTAGATTTCTTAATTAGCCCTAGTCTATATATATAGCTATCTATATATATAGCTAGTATATCTGTAGCTTAGAGAGAAGATAATCCTCTGCTGGTTGGGTACTTATATGCAGTTCCAGTATTTAAAGAATTAGGTATGCATCCTCTACTTTCTATCATATTTATGAAGATTTTTTCAGTGCTGTTTTCTGTAAGTTCTTTTTGTTTCCAGTATTTGATGACCAATACAACCACAATGCTGATCCTGCAAGTGCAAGGTGGGACCAATAGGTGGTTGCATCCTTAAAGCTTCCTTAAAATCATTAAGCATCCTGTCTTACCAGATTAATACATGATCAATGTACAGTCCTTTCAGATTAATATGCTACAGTAACTAGTTTTTAAACCTGAGCATCATATGAATATCAAAAGAACTGTGAACTGCTGTCTAACTTAATCATTAATTAATCATTTTTTGATTCCGTATAAGACAAAAGTGGCCAAACAATTGTGCTTCCACTGGATGCATCTCATCAGCAGTTTGGCTGCAGGAGAAAATGAACCATTAAGCTTTCGTTTCTTGCCTTTGAATCACTTCTAGAGAATCCTCTGCCTTCACCTCTTCGAGGTATGTGGCACCTATCTTGCCGGTCTCAGCCATACCAAGACTAAATATAACTCATAGATGGCCATTTTGAATCCTGGCCTTAATTTTTTTGTCTCTCCAGTGTCACTCTCTTTTTTAAACTTTACAACAGCCACCACAAAGATAGGATGATTATTTTAGGTTGCAGAAACATCTTATAGTGTTAAAGAACAGTAAGGAAAGAAGGATATGTGGATTACAGAGTGTAATTAATAGAACCTATGTAAGAAAACTCTCCTCTTATGAGAAACAGGATATCATGGTCACATTTAGTGATCAATGAGGAACAAGGCAAGACAAGACTCTTCCTTTTCAGCAAGACCTACATCTATCATTGTATAAACATGTATCTATATATGCATTTATATATAAATAGGTACTATATATATATACACACCACAGAAATACATAAACACACATGACTGATGAGATAGGACAGAACTATTACAAGCACATTGTAACTTATTCTGCTTTCCTCAAAAAAAAAAAGTGAGACATTTAAAGAAAATCAAAACTCTTTGCTTCTTGGAAAATACCACATTGGGTTGAAAATTATGGGGGTTGCAGTGATTTCCTTCTGAACATCAACTAGCCACTTCACACTCAGACATAACAATTAGAATTTCTGATGAAAGGCAAAGCCACAAGGAGAATAATTTGCCCTCTACTATTGGAGATAATGGCCAAAACATCCATTTTCCCTTCTAAGACTAAGAGCTTGAGCAGTGACACCAATCTTCAGCCTATAAAGTGGCTATAGTACAGAACCCAATTTTAACAGTACCTCTGCTCATATTTTAAATATTTCTCTTAAATGTGCCCATCTATAATCCAGATACTGTTATTACTTTCAGAGTTCCAGTTCTAAGGACACAAAGGGAAGAGCCTGCACAATTCTTGCAATTGCTGTTCCTAAGTGTGCTTTGCTGATATGGAAACACAATCAATCATGATTCAAACAGGTGTGTGCACATGCTCCAGACTAACAGCATCTGTTCAGGTCAGTTCTGCAAACAAGAGGCACAATCCATACAGCTGAAGCTTTGTCAAGTAAGAACAACAGAAGTCATTTAATGGAGGACACAAGAAGGCTTCTTTATACCAAATAAATTTGATTTTCTTTGAATTTGCTGAGAAGCATTTTGCCCATTATTGCTATTTCACCAAATTTAAGATCCAACACCACCTGTTTCCTGTAGATGCTTCATGCATTATAATGCTTAACTGTACTTTTCCTGTATCTTTTCAGCCTGTCAAAGAGGCTCTTTTGCTTATATGCTGCCTTATTACTGCAAAGGCCTTAAATGGCTCCTGACATTTAGCCTCTCCCTGAAACTTCTAAGTTCAGAAGCTGACAGGGCAATGTGATTCATCATCTTGTTCATATTTTATGAATTATTAAATATTTGTGCAATGGAATGAGCATTTCAACAGCAACATGTTGTAAAGTTCTACCTACTAGGACTGCACACAAAAACTGGATTGGACTAAGATAAGGTTTAATCAAGTATTGGATGATGGCAGAGGATTTGGGAGAATTTATGATTCTCCCCTAATGCAGCAAGTCTGGCATCAATGTGCACATCAGAGAAAAGGAGGTATTTGTATCTTGACCTTAGCTGATACTAACTTGCATCTCATGATGGCAAAAATGGCATCTCATGCCATTACATGGCATGAAAGTTATTAATCTTTCCCTTTCTCTCCATGAAAAACTTCCATATAATGTCTACTACTTCTTCAGTCCCTGGAACCTTTTAAGCAGATCCAAGCCTGTAAAAAATATACACCTCTCTTTATTTTACTCAGTCTCAGTATTATCTTCTCTTTCAGACACTGAATTTTACTGATCAGTAATATGGTACACTGTGTAAAACAATTACTTTTTCTATCTGTTTTGAGATGTATTGATTTTCAGTTTTGAGCAGCAGTCAGCTGTACTGCTGCTGCAAACTACCACAATAAAATACACTTCATTTCATGTTAAGCTCAGCAAGAGCTAGCCTTCTGGCATTCCAAGTTATTCTTCATCTCATGAGATCATGAAGATAATTCAGATGAAACAACCATGATTTTCGTTGTCACACTTAAGTGGTGAATTTAACAGCTAAACTGACAGTTTGCTATGTATATCTGGCAAGAAAGGAGCTGGCTCCTTGGGAAGGAATGAGCTCAGCATCTGCCTATGACTATCTTCTTCCCAAGTGCTGGATGCCCATGAGTGGGCATCAATCAGGAACGGTTACTATAACTGCCTTGCAGGAGAGGATGCACTTCCAAACAGGTGAACCATGACCTCCACAGCAGCAGCTCAGTGGTGGCTCAGCTGGCATCCAGGAGAAAAGAAAAAGCTGGTTCCAGCAGGCAGCGTGTACATTAGATAAAACTTTCACAAAACAGATGAGAAGTCTGAGAGCAGTAAATGCCCCCTGAGCAACCCAGGAATCCAATAGCAAACTTTTATTTTCCACATAGGCCTCAGGCAGGTGAATACCCACCCAGCTGTGCACTCTGAAGTCACTGCCATAACTGGCCCAAAGATCCAGATGGGGACTAGCCCAAGACTGATCACATCTGGAGCCCTTTGCCGTAGTGGGGTGTGCTGAATGGGATGCTGCAACATTCTCAGAGATTGCTTTTTCCATGCCAGATTGCCTGAAGGTCTCATGCTGAACATTGCAGACTGAGGCTGTTGTCAGTTCAAGATCTGTGCATTTCTTGAGTGCATCTTCAAACCCCTCCTTGCCCCCAGTGTCACTGCTACAAGAGAGCAGACCTTATGCATGCTGCTTTTCTTATGTATGGAAAGCCCAAATGCCGCTGAAAAGGTTCAAGGGGGCTGTGAGAACCAACGAGGATGCCCAGCTTAAGGGGAATATTTTAGTGAAAAGAAACGCAATGCAATTTTCCATTGTTAAAATCTATAAACACACCTGAAGTGCCTATGTTCCTTGTCAACATTATCAGATGTAAAGCATTTTTCTGCCATGACTAATTCAGAACTCTGTGGAGGATATCAGCAGTATCAAAATAGCATAGGAAACTTTGGAATGCGTAATCAAGGTTTTTTTTTAAAAAATCTGCTAGCAAAAATAGCAAGTTTCCATCAGCCTCTCTCCCACATGACACTTACAGTTTTGGTATTTCTATGCACGTATAAGGTCCATTTCCTATTGTATTTCCCATCTCACAGCTCCTTTGGGAAAACCTAATTCATAAACAAAAAATTCCCAGAGAAGATAACTAAATCTCCCTACTGACCCCTTTCCATACTACCCAACAAGAATAACAGAGGCACAGTCTCTGCATTGCCATTCTTTGGTGTGTTTATGCTGTTTTAGTAATGATGTAATGGAAAGAAAGTGACATGCTATTATTACTGTTATTATGCTACGGACTGCAAGGAAGAATTGATTTTCTTTAAGGTTTTATTTTTCCATTTAAAAATGACAGCCTTTCCAGGGCTTTCTAAACATTAAATGTTTAAAAGGTCAAAATATTACATCATAAACTTTAAAAAATATGATACTTGAAAAAAAATTTTTTTAAAAACATTTATTCAGTTGATCAATTTTGAGCAATGCCTTTTATGAGCAATGTCACAAGGTTATTACACTCTCAGCAGTCTCTGTGTGTCCCATGCACGGGAAGACAGTGACAGAACTGACTATAGCTGACTATACTCTTGGCCCCCCATTTCCAAAAAGAGTTGGGGAAGCCTCTGCAAGGCAGGTCCATTCCCTTCTGGCCCCTTAGAACAACCATGCACAGCAACATGCATATAGAGAAAGCTGAAATCTGCACTCTTCCTCTCCATGCTATAAGACGTGTGTACAGGTGAAGAACAGCCCACTGCCACCTCCTGAGATTTTCTGAAGCCTACGTAACTTCCCTGGGTACCACATATTTCAGGAACAGAACATAATCCATTTAGTCTGCCTTCCCTAGAGCTCTATGGCTGGTTGCTGACTTTTGTTGAAAGTCAAAAATCTAATCCTTAAACAGGTATAGGACTGAGAATGGACTGAGAAATGAATGCACTTGAGGTTTGGCAAAGAGTTGGTATGAGTTGGGGAGGAAGAGAAAGACACAGGGACCTGTTTCAGAGAGCAGCACCTGAAGTTCCTGAAGGAAGCCACCTGAAGTGTGACACCCAGTGTCTACCATAGATGTCAAGGCTCAGGATCTGTGAGATAGCCTGAAAACATTTCACCCATGAAGGTATTTAAGAATCAACAGGGCACATTTTGAAAAGAACAGAGAACCAGCAAAGCAGAAGAATGTGGCTATATCTTTCTTGGTTTTGGAAGCCCAGCCTTAGCTAGCTTTGGAGCCTTCAACATTAGTATATTACAGAGTGCACAGTTCTCCCATGTAATTTTGGCATTTACATCAGTGCATTAGCAACGGAAATGACTTCCAAAACAGTTCTCATTCTTTTGACTTCTCTTTGTCACAATAATGATTCATCTCCCAGCCTCAGCTCTCCATATGCTAGTAACTCCAGGAGACTAAATAAAAACATGGGAGACTAGGAATCTATTATGCAGAGGAACAAATAAACCTGCATTCTCTGCAATTCAAAATTCTGCTAGATTCGAAAAAATTTACTTTTGAACTGTTGTTTTGTACTGTCAAGCATATAGAGATGGTTTGTCAAGGCTAGGAATGGAAAAGTATCTTCCAAAGACATACTCCAAGCTCACGGTTTTGCCTTTAGCTTTACATTAAAGAACACGCCAGTGCCAAACATACACTTTAAATTGATATCATAATAGATAAAAGGAAACAAATTATTTCAGAGCATCTCTTAGGGCTCAATGTCTGCTGAAACTGGATTTGTTGTATTAAGCACAGCTGAAAATTGTGCTGCGATTCCCCTCCCAAGTCACAACACATAACTTTGTGTGACCATGTCATGCCCAAAAGCTGTGTAGCTGGCTTTTTCAGTGGATACACAACTGTCAGCCATTTACACCACCCTCACAATATTAAAATTTTCCATTACCTGGCAATTCAAAATCTCCAGCAAGTCTCCCCTGTTCTTACAAGACAGCTTCCTAAAATTGCAACAGTGCACCAGGGAGCCTGTGTCACTTAGCTTAGTGGCCATGCAGCACACAATGAAGTTGTTATGGAGACTGACGTCTCCCCAGCAATTATATGGCGTAATTAGTGTTGGCTGCTACAATGTAACTATGAAGATGTCTCCATGGAAACTACCCTAAACCGGTATTTTCAAGGTTTCAGCAACTAGTCTTTATACAGACCCTTACAATGCAGTGAAGTTCACACTGATTGCCTTCTCTGCTTGAAGCTCAGCTGAGAAACACATTTTCTTTTCCAAGGTATTTGCATAGTCTTCATGGTGACTCACAGGAATCAACTATATGTAGCAAGAATAAATGTACATATTTCATAGAGTGAGGACCAATCAGAAAGCAATAGGGATTTTTACCATTTTTAATTGTCTTTATCCATGTATGTGTGCACATCCACACACATGACAGTGCACAAGGTGTGTAGACGGAACAAGTTCAGTTCTGCTTTTATGAACCCCTTCTTGGAATCCTTGAGAACTTGAGGGTCACAGAACCTTCCTCTCTCAGATCAGAGATGCACTTCTAACCACACTGTTGCCACAAAGAGCTCCTACCAGTAGAGTCCAGATGGGTCTAGGACACAATTCTCCCTCTCTCACAGGGCTTTGGCTTGCAGCTGCACAGTTTTCCCAGGCTGGGTGAGCAGAGATCTTGAGACAGTCTTGCACAAAGTGCAGGATCTTCGCTGCATGAAAACACACCGTGTTTATGGAATTTCAATGGGAGTTTATGACATTTTTGCCTAAAGCTTTATGAGGTCCAAGCCAATAAATAAATGGGATTTTCAGCCAAGAATCTCACTGTCACTTTTTCCTGAGCCAGCATCATGCAAAGACACTACTTCAGTCTACATTATAACCAAGTGGGCAAGTGCCAGAAAACCAAACACATTCTTGTTCTGGTTATGATATTCATATAAAAATTTTAAACAGATTTTTAAATTCCAGAATCCTGTTCCATTAAGGCAGAGAAGAGCAAGGGAGAGACATTTACTTCAGAAAGTACCCATGGCAGGACTCTTTTCCTGCAAGTAAATAGCCCCCAGCAGAGTATTTTCTAGCACTTGCATGCTAAGCAGCAGTGAGAAAGGAATTAAGAGGTATACAAATTGAAGCAAATGTTTTGTCAGAGTCTTTAAGATTGCAACAATGTGGAAAAAAGCATGAATTCATTTTATTTCTCTTCTTTGGTTTGCCCCTGGAATTACAGCAGATAAAATTCTCATGTGAAATGCTATATGTGAAGAGAGGTGCAGCGAGCATAACAAGGCTAGGAGCCCCAGAAGGCCTGCAGTTGTGGCTCTCCATTTTATTAGAAGCAGAAAAAAGAGAATTTCTGCTTTAATAAAAACATCAGTATTTTTCCAACCATTAAGATGGATATCATCAATTATTTTTGCACTGACATGAAGAGGGATCTAGTCTATCCATTCTCTACAAGACACCATGAGGAGCAAAGAAGCAAAAACACAGACAGAAAATATAAAATCAAAGACTACAGGAGTCATTCTGAATAGCAGGAGGGATTCTGAACAGCCATTATTCATTTGTGGGGAAGACTAAACCTGCTGGAGTATAAGTACAGCTGGTACACAGAACCCACAGATAAGAGATGCTTTCAGACACTCCTGCAAAGCTGCTTTCGCAATGTCTGGCAGCCAGCATTAAATACAGGATGACCTGGGGCATACACATCTAAAGTTAACAAACAAGGAACCAAAGCAGCTGTCAGAGGATGCTTTTATGTACTAGGGAGCCTCCAACACTGTTCAGATAAATTATAGATTACATAACAGTGCCTGGGATGTTTATATAGAAAATATAGAAAAACTTGATACGATTATTCTATATTTCCTTCCAACCCATGCACAGGAAAATCAGTAGACCTCAATGCAACTTAATTTCAGTTATTGAATTTCCTTTCTTCAGGTGAGGGAGGAAGAAAAAGATGTTTCAAAATCCACTGACCTTCCCCTTTGTTCTTCCTGTTTATAACAAGCTGCTTCAATAGGTTCTTACTGGAAACAAGCTGAATTCCCTAGTACAAGTTTTTTAGGAAAACACTAAACATAATACGAGAATACAAATTCATAAGTAAACAGTATCTTGCTCAATTTTTCCATTCTGTTAACAATTTAAATTATTTCTGCTGCTTAACTTTTAGAGACCCTAACATGCTTCATCACCAGATATAGATTGGCAACCTTAATCAAAACAAACTCACTGACAGCACTGTTAGAGCTCATTAGCATTCTCACCAGATGCTTCTGTCTGTATATATGAGCATCTCCAGTTTTTTCTTTCCAGTACATGACCCAGGATACTAACACAGCTTTCAAATTAAAACAAGAAATCTCAGTACAGCTTCAAATCCTTGCTCTTCTGGGGATTAAATCTGCGCAAGGCTATGACAAAGCATTTAGTATTTCTTGGACTTCTTAAAAACTTTTTTTTTATACAGATCACTTCACTGATTTTTTTTTCTTGCATTTCTCAGGAATTTATACAGATATGAATAATACATACACTATTTACTTTCACAGAAAAAGTGCAGAGAGCATTTGTCACTATAATTATCACACAGGACTTTATACACAGATGAAACCTGTGCTTCATCTGTCTCTGTGCAAAGCAGTGCCCTAACATGAGAGCTGTCAGAAATCATTACAGGAAAGAATTTAAAAACCTCATGCATTGATTAAGTTGCCACAGCCAAAGTAAAGATCATAACAACAAGTTACAACCCAGCTCCAGTTTTTAAGTGAATGAAAAATTAGAGGGCAGGGAGGCCAAATATGTGGGCTTCATAAGGAATGTGTCCTTGGATGTGCAAAGCAGAGCTGATCAGATCTCATGGTTAATTTATTGGAAATGAAGCTGTGACAACGATCTCAGCCCCAGCTCCTCAGTCACATAGGTACAAAGCATCCAAATGGAAAACAGATTTTCCGATTCCCTGCACCTCCCTAGAGGCCTGTGCTGCTGTCTGAGGACTACAGCATTTTCCCTTCTTGGCTCATTTGCAAGATAAACATATTCTGGCCTCAAACGTTGCTCCTTTCCAACTGCTGGTGAAAACTCCAGTCAGTCTGAGAGATTAGGAGGATGATCTAGGGCACTACTCAATCCAAGAAAAATGCTCATGTGGGAACACAAAGCTGTTGTTGTGACCAGAGGTGTTTTTTTTTTTTTTTTTCCCCACTGGATCCCATTCTGCAAGTCCAGATACAAATACTTTCTATCTTTATTCTTTATCCACATTAACTTCCTTCCATTTCTGTTTTTTTTTTAAAGGGAGCCAGACACTTAGACTTAAGCAGATTTTTACAGTGCTAGTTATGCTGCTTTTCTGCACTTACTGTGATTTAAGATGTGACTGACACAGCCCTCATACCTGGACAATGCTGAGCTAGATCAGTACATAGTTTTACCATTTTCAAACACCTGCAGGAAGTAGTATTAATGATCAGACAGATGGAACTCAAATCTTAACTGCACAGTACATAAATTTATAGTTCCTTGTAGAAACAAGGTTCCTTGGGAGAGTTTTTTGGGAGCCAGTAGATCAGCCCCTACCCTTAAGGCAAGCTCCAGCTCAGCTCTTTCTTTCTGCCTGTCTGTGTCTGTCTCTGCTTTGATCCCAATTCTAAAACTGATGTATGGTGCTTCCAAACTTTTCAAGCATTCACTGACTTTTAACCCCAAATCAACTGCATTGCAGCTCTTGGAGCAGCAGTTCCTCCATGCTCCTCATGGTCCTTAAATGGGTAAGGTAGAACCCTAAAATAAGTGAAGTAGCAAGCTTTAAAACTAGTGGAAGACATTCAGGAAACTGCTAGTGTTGGTAAAATTATTAGTGCTACAGACAGATCCCATGTATTCATTATTATTGCCCTCTTCAAACTTAAGATAAGACATATAATTTGAGCACTGGGTTAGAAGCTGCAACAGGAAAAGGACTAATTGCTCTGTTACAAAAACCTTCCAAGCAAGATAATTAAACAATGTACATTAAAAAGCATACACTTTTAAGGCTGAAGAACAGATTAAATTCTTCCAGTGACACAGGGACAAGCTTTTAGTTGCTATGAAGGCACATAATTTCATTGACAACAGCGGCTAGAACAAATTTTGTATCACTTATGTCAAGAGATGGCCAAACCCCCACAATCTAGAAACCCTTGAACTCTGGGAAAATTTTGATCTAATCCAGACTTTATGGCTCTGATCCACTTCCACTGGGATGGACCCAAATATGCTTAAAATATATTTCACAACACATTTTTGCTTGCATTTTTTTCCAGTAGGTCATAAATACCACATGTAAAACCATTTACCCGCATTCACAACACCTACTATCAGAGCCAGCTATTACAATCTCCACCCCAGAATGTTAAACAAAAAACAAAACAAAAAAAAACAAAACAAAACAAAACAAAAAAAACCAGCACAACAACAACAAAAGACTCAAGAGCAAGTTTTAGATCAGTTGACTTTGCTACCACGCAGTAAGAAGAAAGCTAAGGTACTAAAATCTGCACAGTCAGAATGTTTGAAAGGAATTCACAGTAGTGAGAAAAGCCATGTGACTTGTACAGTGGGGAGCAGCTTACAAAGCACAAACCAAGTCATATCACTACACTCTTGTTATCCCCAGAAAAAACAGACTAATTTGACTACAGTTTCTAAAGACGCATATTATGCAAATCTATGGTTTGGGGTGTGTGTGAGGGGATGATAATTTAACAGCTTCATTCACTGTAGTAGGAAAGGTGAGATCACAAACCACATCGGAAGGTTGTGGTTTTCAGACGACCTAGCTGAAAGTGACGAAACTAAGTAAAATATAAGCAGAGAAAAGGAGTCTGAGAAGCTCTTTTGACTGCATTCACCACCAATAATTTAAAAACTGAGTTGTTAATAGCTTAAATAAAGTACAGCCAGACCCCAGATCCACAGATCATAGAGTAATTCCAGAAGGAATGGACCTCAGGAGGTCAGACTGGGTTGCTAAGGGCTTTATCCAGTTAGGTCTTGTAAATCTTCGAAGACGGAAACAGCACAGCCTTCCTGGGCAGCCTCTGCCCTTGCCTGACTTGTCTTTGGGGTGAAAAAATGTTCCGTTGTATCTAATCTGAATCTCTCTGTTTATTTCACACACCACTACACAGCACTGTGAATAGCCTGGATCTGTCTTCTGGATGATTTCTCCATAGCTACTGGGTGGCTGCTGTTTCTTAGGTGCTCCCAAAGATGTCCCTCTTCCAGGCTGAACAAGTCTGGTCCAGCAGCCACTCCCCAAAATGCAAGTCATCCAGTCTCCTGACTTTCCTGGCAACCCTCTGCCAAACTCATTCCAATTTATCAATACCTTCCCTGTATTGAGGCACCTGAAACAAGGCTCCCTATTCCAGATGTCAACTAACAAGTGCTGAGGAGAAGGTCACGATCACTTCCATGAATTTACTGTCTATCCTATTATAAGTACAGCCCAGGATACTTTGGGGTTTTTTACCTGCCAGGGCACACTGCTGCATCATGTCCTGCTTGCTGTCTACCAAAATCCCAGGTGCTTTTCCACAGAATTGCTTCCCAGCTGTGCAGTCTTCCAGTCTCCATTATTGCCACCAACTCTTCTTTCCTACATGCAGGGCTTCACATCTTCCCTTGATGAATTTTCTAAGATTTCTGTTGGCTCATTCCTCCAGCCTGTCCAGATCCCTCTGGAAGGCAACCCTATTCTCCACTGTTATTGACAGGTCCTTCCAGTTTGGTGTCCCTTGAAAATGTGAGTGTACACTCTTCTCATTCTTCAAAGAAGATGTTAAATAGGAAAGGACCCAGGACAGATTCCTGTGCCATTCCACTTGCCACAAGACTCCAGTTAGAGTAGGAATCATTATCCTCTACCTTCTGAACCTGATCCTCCAACCTTTTTTTTACCCCTCTAGTAGTCTGCCCATCCAGACTGTAATACTCTATTTTTATATAAAAATATTGTGAGACATACCATCAAAAGCCCTGGTAATGTCAAGGCAAATTACATCCTCAGGTCTCTCCTGCAACAAAAACAGTGAGAGTTCTGGTATTGAACTTCAGGGAATTAGCTGTAACTCTTGGCTCAAGAAAGACACAGTGCAAAATGGCTGGTGTACACAGTCACAGAAGAAGAATTCTCCAAAAAAACTCTGGAAAGTATAGGTTTGTATTACTGGGATTCAATAGTCCAAATCCTTAGCTGCAATAATCATCCCAGTTCCATTAGATGCAGTCTACACACAGTATTTCATCTCAGATAATGATCCTGGGATATTACACACCTGGTATTTGTTGCCACAGCTCTACGTGCAGGTTGCACAAACAGAATCAAGGAAGCATCAAGGAGGAATAGCAAAAAGGAAGAGAGAGATACAGAAATTCCTCAGTTCTCCTGGGAGATGCACAGTGTTCCTGTGAGGGTCTTTCTCTTACCTTTGCAAGGAAACTCCAGGCTGCGTATTGCCCTGAGGTTGTGCTGCTTTTTAGCTTCACTGTGTGCAACATCAGAAAGAATCCCAACAGTCCACTGCAAAGGATGGGGAAAGCTTGTTAATAAAATCTCTTAACTTCAACTAAACAACCTCTTACAGACATCTTGGTTTTCCTAATGAAGAACTGCTGTGTTAATCCCATTTGGAGAATGAAAGCTGGTGGACAAGAAGCTTACATTATGTTCAGTACACCTAGTGTTTTGTTCAGTCAATGACTAGAATCTGAATAAAGCAAGTCTGACACTCTTATGGCTGGTGTCTAATGCACTTGCATAATCAGAAAAGTAGAGATTATTGAAAACATGAGGTGAAATATCAACTTCAGGCATTGAAATGGCTCTGAATAACAGCAATGCTAATTTCAGCAGGAACCACACATATTTGGCAACTAACGCACTTCAACCTCCACAGAGCCTTGAACTGAAAAAATAACCACTGGAAAGTTTCTGCCTGAAGCTTTTAAGCTGTTTAAACTTAATGAAGCCAAAATTCCAATTAGGAAGTCAAATACATCTCTACTGTATAACAAATAGATGGCTCAGTAATGCTGGGAACAGGATACTCCTAAGTTTTCTGCTGACAATTAAGGGAATTTTGATTCTTAAGTCTTACAGGACAGCAGTTCCCAGAACTCCTGTAGCCAAGACTACCCTTAAGGAAATTTTGTTCCACATCTCAATAGACTTTATGGAGTTCATGAGATGTGGCTCTGGATTTTGTTTCACTTGTGACATACGTACAACCCACTGATTGTGAACCAGTGGAACAGTGTAAACCAGCAAGCAGGGAACAGAAAGGGGCTTCAAAATATGTAAGGCACAAATTACTGTGAGGCATAAGAAATTAAAAAGTGCTGTGGGAAGCTGCATGGGAAAGGAGATAGGATCAACACAGCACACGGGTTGTAAAGCAAAAGGTGCCTTGGTGTTCACAGAGGGTATGATGTTCTGGATAGAGATGCCATGCACTTGGTCCACTCTCTACAGCAGCAGAAAGGGTGGAAAATGGTGGCTCCTCAGGTCAGATGTTCTGTGCTGGGCTCCAGTATACCAGCCAAGTGCTGTTCCCTGTGTAACACATGTGGCCAAGTTCCAGCTCAGCTGCATGTCCATACAGGCACCAAAGAGCAGGGTAAGATAGCTTCCCAGAAGTAGAAGGCATTGGGAATTTTTGCATTGAGCCATAACACAAGATCCTTTGGGATGTATGTGAAGTCTGAAGCCAAGGAAGTAGATGCTGCTTTGATGACAAAAGATAGGCCTAAACTCAGCAACCTGTTGCAGAGAATGGAGCACTGAGCAGTAGAGCATTACACTCTGAGAAATGAGTGACTTCAATGAACCAACATTGCCCATACTTTTAAGAGTTCAGTAGCTTAAGTTTATTTCAGATCTTCTGCCCTGCTGTGAAGGGCTCTCAGTCATGGAGATTTGAAGATATTTAGTGCAACTCAAGAGATAAAAAGGTGAAACAGTGAAATATAATACCTAAAATATTGATGCCACAATTAACAGCAATTTATTTCATTAAATAAATTGAGCACTTTGCACCTTACTGCTGATGCTTCAGACATTCTGCAGAGGCAGTAGATTTAGCTGCATGAATTGCCCTTACCTTGCATTGCACAGTATTTCCTCCAAATCCCATATATCTACAAAGACACTAGATTATAAAATGTAGGAGAGCAACTGAGATGTTTGTTTCTCCATCTAACCATTCCTTCCCCTTCCTGTAATGTACAGTGCTATCTACTACACACGTACTGAAGGTGGGCCAATGGAAACAGAAGTGGGAAGCTACCACAGAGGTAAAGTTCTAATGAAGTGAATGAGAAGAATATCTGGGCTAGACAGATATCCATTGGAGCCTGCAGTTAGACCTCACCTTCAACAAAAATAGATTTCACCTACCTACAGAATACCTAACTGCAAGTTACTTGTAGTGTGGATAGACTACACTTGGCAAAACATAACAAAAACCTATGTACATTGGAAATTATTTAACAATCATTCTCAATATACCCTTTCAACAGAAAATTCAGATACAAGTCAGAAAATCCCTTTCAGGAAATATTTTTGCCATTAGTTAGCATGAAAATATCTTTTCCCCACTCTTAAAAAATTACTTTAATTTGGTAAAAGACTGGGGGGGAAAGATAGGAAGTTTTTAAAAAATTAAGATCTATAGGAAACATATTTATGTTGTCCTGTGAGAATTATGCCAATATGCAGTGAAATTTTACTGCTGAAAATAATGGAATGCTTGTTAAAGCTTTTCTTTTTTACCCAAAACAACATTCTGCCAAATAACAAGATGTACAGGCAAATAAATCCATGGACACCAATATACAGCTGAAGACTGATACTTAGTAATTGCTGCAAACAGCAAGTTTGGGCTAATCTGACTTCAGAAGTGTTTGAGAGATGCTATGTATCGAAGCTTTACTACATTGGGTAAACATTATTTTACTGGTGACTGGGAGCTCTCGCGATCAGAATGCACTCACTCAAGGAAGTATACTTTCAGCACATTTGAATCTCAGGCCATCAAATGCTTACCCACAGACATGCAAAGATTTATTCTTTGCAATTCTACTGGCTTATGGCAGTAGAAACTAGTATAAGGCTTTACATGCTACAAAGTTTTTAACTGAGAGTATAGGCTGGAACTCAATTGAATCTCTTATTTTGAAAACATTTACATGACCTGTTATAGAGAGGTTACCTGGCACAGCAGCTGCTATGAAACCTGTAGAAGTACAGAAATGGAAAATCCAAGGCACTGAAGAGATCACCTGAGGGACAAAGCAATACACTCAGTAGGTAGGAAAAAAATTACCCACTGTTACAAGCAATGCAACAGCAATTACATTAACATTATTAGTTTAACATTCCTTTGAGCCTTTACAGCTGGCTGACTTTTCATTTATGATGCTTTCCACATTTCTGGTGTGTTTAATGATTTCTCTCTGACCTTGCTTCTAGCCAGTTCTTGCCTTTGGTTGAAAAAGGGAAAAGGGATACCTAAGAGTATTTATTCTTTTCCAGTATTCAGAAGGTCCTGCTTAAGCAACAGTTGCCAGTGGACAGACATGTATCATATCCACTTCTTTGATTACGCAGCATGTGATAGCTCCTACTGAAACAACAGGAAACACAGACATATGGTGGCTGCTTCCCCCTCTGGCATTTGAACTCTGTAACACAGAGCATGTTGAGAGGTTTAAATAGTTCTCCTAGGTCTAAGTAGAGCTCTTGAGTACTTGCATTTCCAGGAACCTGGGCTTGGGTGCTCTTAGTGACAATTCCAGGAGCTCTCTGGCCTTCAGGCTCTACAGATTTGCATGAAGCTCCATCTTTAACTTTTTGAAATGCAGGACTGTTTCACTTAACATGTAAGTCTGTCCTGTGGGGGTTTCCTATATACACAGTCTGCACCACCAGGAAAAAGGGAGAATTTATGTTTCTTTAAATGCTTCCTTCTTTGTTTTTCTGTCTGAACAAACAAAAGCAACAGATGACCACCTTTACCCTCCTAATTATGAACACACCAGAAGGTAGGAATAGTAGCCACCATAAAATCCTAAATTTCTCAATGTTTACCACCTGATGTGCTGCTACTTCAAATCCTGCTATGGGCCCAAGCAATGGGATCAGTGTTATGAAAGCAACAAAAAACAACAACAACAACAACAACAACAACAACAAAACCAAAAAAACAACACACACACAAAAAAAAAAAAAAAAAAAACACAAAAAATCTCTGCATAGCAATGGTGACAATGCAGAGAAGGAAACTCAGTTGTATCTGGACTGCTGGGACATTGCGCTGAAGAGGACATGTTGGCTTAGGGAATCCTTGTTCTTTACCATGCACCACTTCAAAAACTGTTCTTTGTTGTCAGTCCCATACTGCTTGTTTGCAAAGGACAGCTAAGAATGGTATTGGGAAATATCATGCAACTTACACCAAGTTATATACCCTTCTCTCCTCTTCCTACATGATAACATATTATTGGTCATATTCAGGGCTAAAATCCTAAGGGTTTGGTCGCTAAAAACATGCACAGAAAGCAAAAGCAACATGGAAACCTAAGAAAGGAAGAACTCAGTTCACTGTACCTGCTGGATGGGATGCAGAGGCCAACAGCACTACACTAAAAAAAAGAAAAATTAATTGGATGCTACAGAATATATGACATGGGCTGAAGATTATAAATTGACAGTTTTGTGTTTGTTTTTTCATGGTGAAACTTATTCCAGTTAAGTAGAATAACTGAGACACAAATACCACTTAAAAGAAAACACAAGTTGATTGGAAAGGAATGTCTGGGGTCACCTAATAAAATTTCTGACCTGAAGCAGGACTATCATGAATATTTGATGAAGCCCTCTGGTTCTGTCTTAAAAAGGCATTTCTCAAAAACCTACTAGCACTGAGATTCCACACCTCTCTGGGTAACTTTGCCAGGGCCACTCTACCCTCCCAGCAAAGAAGTTTTTCCTGCTGTCCCATTTTTAAACCACCAAAATTGCAATGTATGGTTGTTCTTCCATATTATGCTGAATATTGCATGTAGACAAGCTTAAAAACACATGAAAATAAAACCAAGTACCAGCCCAAATTATTCACACTTTCCAGATACAAGTGAACAAGAAAACCAGCAGTGATCAGTTCTTTATCTGAAGTATTATCACTTAAGTTTTCTGAGGTCTTACAAAGACCTCACCCTTTTGAATTTCCACTATAGGTTGTACAGAGCCTTTTTTACTGTTACTGATTCTTCTTGTAAATTTATCTTTTTTTTTTTTTTTTTTTTTTTCACATTTTTCATTCCAAATAGCTTCTAAGGTCAGAGGGCTACAAAAACATTCCAAGGTGCTGTGAGATGTGATAAGCATGCACATCTGTAGAGCTACAGCTTCTTCCAGTTACCAACAACATACATCCATGACAAACACTAAGGACAAGCAGGAGAAGAAGAAAAGAGTATCTCAATAGTTTGCTTTTTGGTAAGCAGCAAGCACTACACTTACAGAGGTAAAAAGACATTCATTAATGTTATGAATGCTCAAGCATTCCAGGCCAACTCCCTTTTCCAGTGTTAACACAGCTACCATTTCCAAACCCGGTCACTCACAGCTAGTCCCAACATGACCAAGCTTCCACGCTTGGTGACCTGCCCTTGGCAACCTTTAGTGGACCCCAGCACCAGTCACAGAATCACCTGCAGCAAAAGGAACTGCAAAGAGCAGGGAAATCCCATGGCCAAGGAAGCCCTGGGGGGAAGCTTGTCACTGAAATCAGCTGTGGAACACAATAGGCTGAAGGAAGAAAAGGTTTATGAGGGACAGACAGGCAGGTATTTTATGCTTCACACTTTGTAAGTCTTTGAAAGGCATCAGATGGCATAGTACATTCACATTCTCAATATTTACATATGTTTTTAAAAGATGTTATTGCCACAAAGGTATTAAACAAGGCAAAGCAGATCACTTACAATAGGTAATTTGCCCTACCCCTCCTCCCCACACATGGATGCTCTCCCTGTAAAGGGATGCCAAGAGTAATTCACAATAAACAGGCTCAGTTCCTCCATTTCCTGGTAAAGAGAGAAAAGGAAGCAAAGGTCTACTGCTTTTGACTGAATAACAGAGAAATAGGAGACTGACAGAGAAAGTGAAGCTGTATCAACAGTGATGAGAAGTAGGTCTAAACCATATTTCTCCACTTGTTTTTTGAATTATTACATTGTAAACAAAAACCCACTGAGACTGGGAAATAGTCAGAGAGAAATTTCCTTCTGCAACCAAGAGGAATTGATAACCCTAACAGACATCCCAGGTTTTGGTCCAAACAAAATAACAGGAGAAGAAAAAACCTTAATTGTGAAGTGCAGGGCAGGTTAAGGCAAATGGATTAGATGGCATTACAGCTGCTCTGGAGCTCTGCTCTGAATGAAGCATCTGTAAAAAAGACACGATGATGCTGTAAAACCAGATTAGGGATTCAGAGGTTTCTAGCAGGACAGCCTGGATAGATATGAGGCTGCAGCAAAAACAAATTCTGCGTGCCGGATTTCTCTGCTCCTCTTTTTCCCATGTACTCAATATTGATGGCTGGGTCACTCGTGCTTTCCTTTCTGGATAAAAACAGGTTTTGTCAGCAAGAAAAGCAATTTATGCCTGCAAAGCTGCTCTCCCCTATTGCAGAAAATCTACTGCAGCATTTTTAATTCACAAAAGTGACAGATTAGCAGCTCTTCCAGAAGCCAGATGTAGTTTTGCTGCATAGAGCAGAGCCTTTACCTCATGACTTTGTCAGTGCCCTTTATTCAAATTCATTTGAAATTCTCTTGTATTTGTTTTCTCCTCACCAATGGCTGCTAGGCCATCTAGGCATGACTTTGTGAACAAATTTCAGACAGGAACAGGTATTGGGATGGACTGAAACTTTCTTGCAGGTTCTTAGCATGAAGTGAAATATCTCTACCTGCCTCAGCACAGGAGAAAGCCCAAGAGGTGATACAACCTGCTTCTAAGACATTTATGTCTCCCTCAACATGCCAGGCAGGCATTACTACTCCTCCTCTCATGCTACCCCTCACCAGCTAACGGGGAGAAATCTGGCTCCCCTTTTATATAAAGTGAGGGAACAGGAAGGACTAAAAGAAAATATAAGATTACGAGAAAAAAACCACTAGGTAGTAGGACACTAATGCAGAAATCAGAGTACAGAGAAATACAATACTTCAGTTTAAAAAAGGGGGTGGGATCAAGAGGATTGGAGGATTAGAGGCAGGATCTTGGAAGTACATTGACTCTCTTCTCTGCCTCACTGCCCCAGATGCTTAAACACGAGGGAGAGGGATGAACTGGCATTGAGAAACAACATTACCCCTCCCTTCTCTGCATAGCACAGCTCTGCTTTCCCTCCTACACTTGTTCCTGGCCTGGCTCCCTTTTTAAAAGCCATTGAATAATCATATTGGAAGTGATGAAGTGAGAAGAACACCAGACTTTCAACATCAGCAAATATTTCTTCAGATCTGTTTGATTCTGGAAAGTTCCCATTCATATACATTTACTTAGGGTGTTCTTTTCTTCCAAACTGTTCCAGATTTCAGAACAAGAAATAGTGCATGATGTGTAAGGACAGCATATGTTAGGAAACTGCTCATTTCAGTTGCACTTCTGGAAGCATCCAACAGAGCCTTCTCTTTTCTTTATATATATATATTTTTTTTTTTTTTTTTCCTCTAACATATTGGTATATTCTAACACCCAGTAATTTGTGGCAGATCTTTTAATCTGCTTCATACAGGCAGTCTCTACACTCAGTAGAGTACAACTGTGCTTTCATACTGAACTGAGAAACACTTTGAACAGCCTCTATTACAATAATTCTATTTTTTCCCCTATGTATTAATAAAAATTTCTTCACTAAAAGGCCTTGGAATCAAGCATTGAAATAGGTTGCCCAGGGCAGTGTCTGAGCCACCATCCTTAGAGGTATTTAAGAGACATGTGGGGCTTAGGGACAAGGTTCAGTGGTGGGCTTGGTAGTGCTTGGTTAATGCACTCAATGACCTTAAGAGTCTTATCCAACCTAAAAGACTGGATGATTTTAAACACTATCTGGCTGTGTCCACACAGCTGCATGTCTGGTATGTCTGATCTAGATTAGAAATAAAGAGCTTTAAAGACCTATTGACAATAATTTTAAGAGGATAAAGTTGCACTGATACCACACTAGCAAGTTCCTTCATAAATCATAGAATCATACAATCATGCTTGTATAGACAAGACTTCCAGTACACATTAAACTGTCCTGTCCTGGAGGTGGAACTCTGATCCTGTCATGGCCAGAACAGTCCTTGAGAAGGCCTGAGAAGAGGAAACAGCATATACCTTAACACCTTCTAGGTCACAAAATTTACTGCTGGGCACCCTCTGACAGAGATAATCCATGTCTACAGTAATTCTGACCCAGAGCTGCCTGTGAGGAGCTAGTGCTCATTCAGAGAACATTCCTTTAGTCAGTGATATTTAAAAGCAGTTTTGATTGTTTTCTACAGAAATTAAGTTTGTGCAGTAAAGCTGTGTGTACACAGCTCCACACAGCTCTCAAACACGCTGAACAGCTTCATCCAGATTTGGGAAGTGGCGGTGGTCTCCGACATAAATACATGTGCAGGGGTCTCACACAGAGGCACACCCTGCCAGTTCCTCCTGCAGCAGGATTCCAGCCCCATTAGACACTGGAGGTGACATGTCATGGAGGTTGCAGACGAGAATTTCTGCCAAATTTTATACCCTTTCAAACATCATTAACTATTTTGACAAAATAAAACTCTAAAAGAATTCAGATGCCACTTATCCCATTGTCCATGGTACTGCTTGTTTTCCCTAGGCAAGATCCAAATTCTATGGATTGTGAACTTTTCTGACACATGTATACACAGACAGACACATAGACATATAGTTAGACCCAAACCAAACAAATAAGCATCCAGTTTGCCATCTCCCTTAAACCACCTGCTTTCCAGCAAGTTGTTTTGCACCATCATCTTATGAGCTACGCTGACCTTTAAGCCTCTTCTTGGAGAAAAACTTTGGAAGCTTTGATAATAAATTTTTGCTCTTAAACAGATGCTGAAAATAGCCATCTTCCAATTTGCATAAATCCATTGTTGGATTGTCTGTTAGTTTCTTTTCTGTAAAAAGAACAGTTTTAAATACATATATTCCTGCACCTCACAGTTCCTTAGCGAGAAGTTTCTCCCTTTCAAAAGCTTCCATATAAATTATACTTTTGATGTAATGTGGGACTCCTGCTCTCTGCTGGACACAAGTTCACAGACTTCAAAGGACCAAGACCATGAACTAACAGAGCAGCAGCCCAGGCCTGACTTTTCAATCAAAGCTGAAAGACCTTGGGCCAAAATCTGAGTTTAAAAATTCAGGTCTAGATGCAATTTTCAACTAAAATGACAACTGAGAAACAGTCAGGCAGCTGTCAAATGAAAATCAATTGATTTTACTGCTTGGTTCATGATTTCCCTTCAACACAGCTACATCTCATTCCAGACTTCATAGGTTATTTCTGCATGTGGCAGCATATTTGCCAATTCCATGACTAATTCTTCCAAAGTTTCAATAAACACACCTACCTTTTTTGTGTAAAATTGATTTGCTTTGCATTTCATAGTAGATGGAAAACAACAACTGACTTAAACAAGAGCCTACTTCAAGCAAACTGATATCCAGATATTGTCCATTAATGGGGCCCTGGTGAATCATAAAGGCAAAGGCAGAGGCCTGTATTACTTATTTACGGAAATAGGAGATATGATTGAACTAAGACAGAAAGAGATACAGAGTTATCATATTGACTATGCTCACAAGACAAATGGGAATTGAAGGAAAGCAACTGCCACACATTGGTGTCCCTGATGTACTTTTATCAAAGATTTTTCATGCGGCCAGACAAGAGTCTAATCAAAAAGACTAGCACAACTTAACTTTTGTTATGCTTATTCCCAACTCCTGCTCCCTCTTTCACTCCTTTTGACCACAGAAGGAATTCATTATTCATACTTTGTGCTCCCAAATGACTTTAGGTATGAACCCAAGAAAAGAGGCCAACATATATTAGACGTGATTTCAGATGGAAGAGAATTGAATCAAGTCTCTAGATACCTTACTTGAAATAAAGCCTCACAAAAACCTAGCAGAAGCCATGTACTCTGAATGTCCTGGTTTGTGGCTCTTTGAAGAAAGGACTGGATTTAAAAAAGCAGGGGAATCTGGTCAGTGACTCAGACTCTTTCACTAGCTACAAAATAACAAGCCACTCTTCTATCTCCAAATCAGAAAAACAACTGAAAGTCAGAATTACTCAATCCCACTAATGGCACTCTGAACAATCAGTTACTGCTCATGTTCTTTGCACACAGTACTTTTGTAATCACTACCTCCTCTTCTGTACAATTTTGTACAAGTTTTATTTTCTGAAGTGGGGTATTGCCAGGGAGTTACTCTGTAAATATTATTTCTGGAAGTGATAGATCGCTTGTGCACACGGTATTTAGAAATTCATAATTAACACTTCGTTACCTCCTCAGGTGTATATTGGCATGTCCATCTACAACTGGAGCCAAAAAAATTCAGCTGCTAAGCCATTCAGCTTAGCACTGCTCTTTCAGTGAACGTCCTGCTAAATAAATGCATTTAAGTAGTGGTAGCTATGAGTTTCTTCAACAAGCCAAGGTTGAAAATGAAAACATATACCACATAAAACCAGCTCTGGTGTATCAAAGACTTATTCATTTTACCTGAATACATAGTTGATGTACTGTTGGTCCAGATCACTGGGAGAGGAGGCAAAGAAAAAAAGGTGTTTTTTTCAGCAATGCACTTCATTTGGTGTAACAGATCAGTATATTAAACAGTAATAGACATTAATTCTGTAATATTACATTATATGAATTTATATAATATACAACAAGGTTAATATTAGGTAATACTAACATTATATTATCATTATATGCATTATAAAGATAACATAGTAATAATTTTATCAACACCAATCAATTAATTATCAATTAACTGTGGCAAGCACATTTCTCTCTGTGCACCTCAATAAAAAATCCTGAGAGAGAGAGAAATGTGCTTGCCACAATTAACCAACACATTATTTCTGTTGTTACTGTCAGTAGGAGTTTCATTTAAAGTGAAGATAAAGTAAGACTGATTAAAATTTAGACCCTTTAACCAGAAATGGAAAATGGTTTTGAAATAAATAAGCTTATCCATGCATGTATATTATCCATCATGTGGAGTGTCAACATACCCATCTCCATCAGTAAAGAAAACTGCAGATTACAGGCACTGTGAACATGCAATGCCACCTGATTCCAAGACTACTACTGTGTGGTTGCAGTTCTAACATGCACATGGGATTAGTGCAAGGTTCCAAGGTTTTTAAGGTACTCAGCCATTTCCATCCTGTGGTAAGCCACCAGCTGCTGAACATTTTTGAGACTGTCACAAAGGCAGATACTGACAGATTCAAACCATGTAGCTTTCCACGTGAACAGAGACTAATGTTTCCCCTTAACACCTGTGCCAGTAATTAGGGGTTCTTTTTCCAGGGCTGAGTCATTACCCTTGGATAATACACTGTTTAAAACTAATTCCATGTTCCAGTTAGCAGTATAACTATCAATAACCACACGCTGTTACTACCAACAATAAATAAGGCTCGTCTTGCAAGAGAAGTCATTAATGATTAACCAGGAGTGGCCCAGCTCCTGCTGATCATGCAGAGCTCCCTACATCACAGTCATCTCCCTTATGAAAGAGTAAGAAAACACATTACCTTAAAGATCCAGGTTTCCACAACTTGTGAAATACTTTGTAAGCCCCTGTAATTGAAATGACACGTGTAATTGCCATATCATGCGATCGTTCTGACAAACAACAGCTTGTTTGGCCGTCGTACTGGCAGACATGGAACCCCTCTGAATTACTGTTTAGCAACACAGCACAAAGGATTCCTAAACCATGAGTAAAATGAACCTATTGCTTCAAATTAATGGTTTTCAAAGTGTTATCAGCTCTGAGCACAGTCACGCTTTGTGGTTCTGCTAGTCTTTCTGAAGATGAGACATCTCCTAGCTCACAGCAACAACAAAGGAGAGACTGTGTGATTGTGCATGGTTTTGTGCGTAAATACATACAGAAAGGTGCCACAGAATGGGTTCTTGAGCCCACACCATTTTGAGGGCAAGTTCTATGATATATATGATCATCTACATAGAGCTGTTGGGTCTGAGCCATCTTTCCTATTTAAAGTTCTCTCAGCTCTAGTGTCTTCAGGTTCTTTACATTCTTGACCCACCCATCTACCTCTTGTTAGCTTCCATTTCTGTCCTGGATAAAGATTTGAGCACTCATGGAAGAAATGACACAGCTTCAGGCTCTGTTTTTTCAGATATTTTCTTCCAGGCTTTGGGGTAATTTTTTTGATTCACAGAGAAAACCAGAATATAAAAAGTCAATCCAATAGAACACTATGAAATAGATATCCTCAATTCTGCTTCCATTACACAAGTTGAAGGGTAGAACACACGTCCTTTCTGTAATGATCTGTGTTGATTTACTATGCAGTAAGTTAATTCATCTGTTTGCCCTCTCTTGTAGCAACTTCATTCCAGCTGATAGGAAATCTAATTACACAAATAACTCCCAATAGCAATATCAACTCTCAAAACCAAGAGAAATGGATGGCAGCTATATTTTGAGCAGAAACATTCTGTTGGCACTTCCTACACATTTCAAACACACAAATGAAGCATTCTGAAAACTCTCTAAGCAATTTTCCACCTCCATGACCAAGCATTGCTTTACAAATGCGACTCCTTGGCTTTGAGAAAGCAAGAACATCACTCATCACAGCAAACAAGTATTTGAAGTGGAAAATCCATGGCTTTTACTTTCATATAAATGAGCAAATGTTTACCATATGGTATTTCTCAAAAAAACACCAAAACGATTTCTTATTTGTATGTTAACAACATTTCAGATGGGGATCTCTAGACCTTCCTAGACAGGAATACATATAAACATATTACCTCTGCCCAGAAAATTTTACAGTATGAATAGAAGAAATAAAGAAGGTATATCTCTAATCTGCAGACAGGACTTAACATATGAATGAGTCACTCAGTATATAGGACAGATAAGAATCAAATACAAGTCCCTTATTATCCACCAAAATACTCCAAAACCCAAAAATCTCCTATTAAATATTACTGCTCTTGTTTTCTTCAGATTTTCTAGTCTGACTGTTTCTAGCATTTCAGGGAACAGCTACTATTTATCCAAATCAATGTTTGGTCTCAAAAAAAAAAAAAAAAAAAGACAAAAGAAAACCTGATAGGTTATGCAACTCATTGTTAGTTGTGTTTTTTTTTTTTTTTTAATGCGTATGATTGCCTAAAAAACTGCAACATTTCAACATCCTTCCTCTGGGACCATAGTCCATGATATTTTAGTATATTTTTGACAGTTTTCAAATAAAATCTGTGTGTGCAATAAAGCTCCAAGTACAAGTTATTGCTTGTTTTTTTCATGTTTCTTCTCCCCTCAGAAAGAAGTCTCTCTCAATAGGCAACCATCAAAAAACAACCAGAAAAGCTTAGTGCTGATTAAAATTGCATGTGCATTTTCTCCCCCACAGTTAACAGACTGCAATATGCAGTGTGTTCTATTGTTGTTTTGAACAAAAAATCTATAATAAGAATGCACTTTCTTATATTTACTGATCTCCATTCTTTCCAAGTATTTCTTACGTATAGAGTCTCAAATATCAGTAACTTCATAAAAAAGCTGGTTTCTCCAACACATTTACTCTTCATATTTCTTTTTCTAGAAGAAAATTACTTACCAACACAGATCAAGTGAATTAGAGCCCATAAATATCCATTTGGATCAAACTGCAATAAAGAACATCTACATAAACAAAAGCACGAACGTGTATACATACATATTGCAATTCCCCTGCAGTTAGCTTTGCAAAGCAAGTACAGCGAGTGGGAGCTGTGCTACAAAGAAAGGGAAGATGACTAAAGAACACTAGGAAGACTGAAATTCTTCCTGTCACACTCAGAAACCTGACATATGCCAATTATGCAGGCTCTCAGCTTGTCTCAGCAAAGATAATTCTATTTCGGATGTGTACACCAATTTCCAGACTCATCTGACTTCAGATATTAACTGAGGTATGTAAAGCAAGGAACCAGCTTTCCTAGGTCTCCAAAAGAGACTCTCCAATGATTAGATCTTTCCTGAATGGAGCACTCTCTGGAGGCACCTCCTTTCTTTCTCAGGTAGCTACAGAAAGCGTGTACAGTGAATGCAAAACTAATTCAGGGAATTCCTGAAAGTACACACAACTAATTCAAAACTAAGTGATTTGCTGTAAGCACTATTAAGAAGTAAAACTGTGGTTTCCCCAGCCACCACTTTCACCAAAGAGCTGTATGTCCACACTGTTCAGAGGTTTTACCATGATGCAATCACAGTAAACCCAGCAAGACTACAACACAGCAACAAGAAACATTTACAATTCCCTTGCAGGAATCCTACTCTAGCTTACCAGTAAAAGCTGCATCCCTCATATGTTAACAAGATGTCAAGCATCAAGGCCTAGCTCAAGCTGCTTTACAAAGCAGATCTCACCTGTGTGTCACACAAAGGAAGGCACACTGCTGCTGCCAGGAGGAACAACACACTGGGGAGAAGAGAAAGAAAAAATATAAAGCAAGACCAAAAGCTTTCAACCTGGATTTCTACTCCCAGCAAAGTAGAGGCAATTCCACTCAATTTTACACTGACACTTCACTTGTTTAATTTTTTTTATTCTATGTTTAAAAAACAATTTCTGCCACCAAAATTTTTACATAATGCATTCTTCATAACTTGCACACAGTAAAGTTTTATGGGAAGAGAAGCAGCACAAAACACCTCAGAAGTGATAAAAACAAGATTTTTTGGCAGAGAGTATTTTTCTTCACTAGCCATCTGGCTTCCCTAGGCTTTTTCAAAAAGCCAAAATCAGCCAATTTCTGGCTGAATGACTACCAAAAAGTTCTTTCATTGAGACTAATTGGCTGTTACAGCAATTCCAGCAGATGTGAGTCCATCACAAGTGACATTGTTACTCCAGAGCACAGAGCAAGGTGGAATTGACTGGTATACATTGGAAGTGTCTTAAGGACAGCACAAGTCCTCTCCTAGCCCAACAACTTAAGCTAAATAAATTCTTAACCTATGGCTGAGTCAGTATTTCTTTAAGCTACGGGGAATACATTGTGGAATTTCAGTGGACTGTCAGTAGTAACATATTAATTTATGTTTTGCAGCTTATTTTCCTACTCTCTAAGGGCATGGGAAAAGACAGAATAAAGATTATTTTTTAAATTGTATCCTTGACAATAATCCAGTGGTGAAGACAAGGCCACATAGTCAGATAATGGAAACAACAGGAAGAAATTAGGAAGATAATACCTCTAAGTACACTAAATAATAACCCAACATTATCCATTCTAAAGTACAGCTAAAATATTACAGGATGTGGAAGACAGCAAATATCCATTCTTCAAGGGGATGTGGGGGCATAGAATCGAAATTTTAACACATGATTGGTTGATTTCTGTTTGTCCCTTTCCATCTCCTTTTTGAAGCCTAAACTACCAGGGCCACCAAGGGCTGGTAGTTGTGCAGCTTAATATCACAGAATCATCAAGGTTGATGATCTTCAAGATCATTTGTCCAGCTGTCAACCCAGTGCCACCATAATCACCCCAAGTGCCACATCCAGAAAACTCTTCCAGAGATAGTGACTCCACCATCTCCCAGGCAATTTATTCCAATGCCAAACCACGCTTGTAGTGTATTTTTTTTTCTAATATCTAATCTGAACCTCCTCTGGTGCAATTAAAGGCCACTTCCTCTTGTCCCTTCATTTGAGACATGGCAGAAGAGACTGACTCCCACCTCCTATGAATGATTCTAGCAGAAATGGATCTCATTTACCTTTCATTTCTAAGGAAGGAAATTTTTAGCTACTTTCTAACACACTAATTTTCTTTCTCTTACTGTTTATGATTACCCACTGGAAGTTCAAACCTTCCAAGACTTTCCAAAAGCATTGTTATAGGCTGTTTTAACATTAATTTCATTTTTGTAAGGGGAAAAAACATATCAAACTATTCAAGCAATTGCTAAAAAAAATTTAAATATTGAATTACTCCTATGTTGCAATTTAGGCTCACTGCCCACAGGAATGTGCCTTACATTCTTCATTGTTTTGGTGTGCCATTATCTGAAGCAAATACAGAAGCTGGAGCCAAAACAAGTCTGAATTTGAATCTGAGTCGTTTTAAAAGCTTACCTACAGACTTTCAGATGAGAAGTCTGCTGTAAAAAAAGAAAGCATGATTAAAACATTAAAATTTAATGATAAAAATGGTAAAATAGTGTTTTCTTCTTCCAAAAACTGGAAAGTGATGACAGCTGATCTTACTGCACCATACACATAAAATCTGCAATGAACAGCATTCAAAATTTGAGCACTGCTTAGAAAATTTAATTTGATAAAGAAGAATCAGGATTATAGATCAGCCTACTTCACCTTGATTTATATTTTCAGATTGCTTACCAGCAAGTAAACTTAAAGCTAGACACGAACTTTATACCTGCTCCTCAAACTTGACTTGAATTGTACCAAAATTGTGTAACATATGTACTCAAATATTGAGTTTTCCTAATTGGGTACTACCTCATACAAACAAATCTTGATCTAAACTCAAGATTTGATAGAAATTTTCCCAATTTTTTGATGTGAAATTATTCCTGAGGAGCTTTCTGTTAGGCCTGTGTTTGCATTATCCTTATCTGTAGTGCTTTTGTTTTTAAAGAGAGGAGTCATAAGCTTGTGACATAGAAGGAAAATGTGAAACACTTTGACAGGGACACTAATCAGAGGACAATGACACAGGGACATGCCATGGTACACACTGCTATGTCCCTTAGGCATAACCTTAGTGATCTCTTTTGTTTGTTAGATGAAGTAAACACTCATTTATCTGTCTTCTATACAGAAAACAGTTATAATGAATGGAAGATGCCTTTCACAGCAAGCCAGAGGCCACTGTAGAAACAACTTTGTGATGAATGATTTCCCAGTGTTAGCTCACACAACAACTCTGTAGTCAGTTAGAAAAACATTTCAAATAAAAGCCTAAAAAGAAGGCTCCCCAATACAGTTTGTAAGAAAAAAAAAACCCTCCAGTTCTTACAAAAGGGTACAAGAGTTTTTCTCCTGACTTTCATAGGGGCAGAATCTCAAATATTCAAAACAAATTCAAAAATGCACCGTTCCTCCTGCATTTTATGTGGAGATGTGACCTATCTGTAATCATACAATACACAAGATCTATTATACTGATTAGATCTAAGGGCATAGTCCTCATTCCTCTCAGCTCAAACAATGAGATTTATATGTGGGGCATGAGAGAGAGAGAAAATATTAATTTTCAAAAGCAAAAACTAAGCAGGGCCAAGCCAGTCTTAAAAATGCAGATCAGGCTGGTGATATGTATTTGCAGTATGTCATCAAATAAGGGGAAAGGAAACATCAGTATAGATACTTGTCAACAGCAAAAAGCTCTCTCAGGGTCTCATTAATGAATTGCTATTACAGTGAGTCTACAAAAGTACATGGCACCAATGCCTGTATTAAGAGAAATTAGGTATCTTGTTCTGGGGCAGTTCTATCACAGGAGTTACCTTGACTAATAGATCAATTACCTCTTTCTGCACAAACTTCTGGAACCCGCAGGTTATGACTTCTGCTGCATTGTGCACGGTGAGGAACACTGGGATTGGCTGCCATGGGGAGAGAACAAAAATGCTCAAATCAACCCAGAGCAGTCACACACATAGGCACTCCTCCTAGAAACAGCTGTCCCACATGTCTGTGGTTTGGGGTTTTGTTTTTGAAGCTGTAAACCCATGCCACATCACCTAAAAGAGACTTAACCCATTTGAATCACTAGCACATGGGCACAGGCATCTTTAAATGCAGACCCTCCTGCAGACCTGCCTGCTGTGTCTCCCACTGCTGAGTGCTCAGTCAGTTTGTTTGTACCCAGATACCCCAGTGAGATTTGCTCCAGGTTTTGGCCTCTAGTTTTCCCTCTCTGATCCAGAATCTTCAGCCATCACAGCAAACAGTTCTCATTTGTTGTCCCATCTCTCTCTGCTGGTACTAAGAATACAGTGTGACTCCTAGCAACAGATTTGTGGGCAAGACAATTTTAGGTGATTGCTTTCAGTCACTGCTAGGAAGAGCTGCCCAAAATTAGGATAGAAATGCAATAGTTCATACACAAATGATGCTGAAATTATACCCACTGAGGTATCTGGACACCATCCCAACATGAAATCATTAAGAAACAAACCCCAATGATAACAATAATGAATCAAACACCCATTGCCCCAGGCAAATCCAACTAGAATTAGTGGTTCATAATACTTCCTCCAAATCAGATCGATGGTCTCTCAGACAGTTGAAACAGAAGCAATTCTCTGCATTGATTGAGATAATCTAAAGACTAAGCCATTTTAGGAAGCAGTATTTCCCTACTTGTGTATGGTATTTAAATCACAGTAGCAGAGAATGGATTGATTTCTCAGTGATGTCCAAACTTTTAAGTACCAGGTGATAGAACCCACAAATATCTCTCAAATGGGAATTTGTATATTTTCTGTAATTTTCTTTAGATGTTAAAGAAAAGAAGCCAGACAAGCATTGCTCATTAAACATTTTAAGTCATTATGACAACTGGGGTGGGTCCATAGCCACAACAGGCACACCAAAATAAGAATGGAAATCACACCAACACAACTGGCATGAAGTTGTTGGACCCAGCTTCACCAGTACTGAAAACCAATCTCTGTTGCTGGATAACTGAGAACATAAACCCAGAAGTATTAAACATAAAAGTACTCTGAGCTTGACACAGTAACAGGAAATACAAGAAATACCCATAAACAAGGAAAGTTGACAGGAAACTTAAATTCTTCCCTTTGTGAAAGCCAATTTGTTGGGTTTTTCTTTCCTCCCTTCTGCTTTTGGCTCTTCTAAACATGTTTTGGAGCCAACAATGGCTCCAGTTTGCCTAGCCCACTTAACCTTCTCCATATGTCTATTGCCTTTGATACAAGTATTTCTTAAATTTGTGAGTGGGCTTAATGCTTAAGAAAGGTAGGGTGAATGCACTCTGAACAAATCTCCTGTCATGGCTCTGCATACTTTTTTTAATCATCACAGTCCAGAGCTAAGCAGTCCTCCTCCAGTTCTAGTCCTAAATCCTTGGTCTGGAGAGATTGCCAGCACCTCTAGGAAGAGGCACAAACAGAGACTAAAGTTGTAGCTTTGCCAGTATACAGGAGTGTTTGAAAGTGGGTCTCTTTGGATTTGATAATAAAAGTACACGTAATTTCTGCCCACTTAATTAAAATATGCTGTGGAGATGAGCCAATTCAGCTATGAGTTTGGAAGAGTCCACTTTCATTTTCACTGTCATAAAATTGTTGTAGACAAAGTTATTGTAAGTAAAGCTTCTACATAGAATTGAATTTAGCTCCACTACAAGGCAGCACATAATAATTATAGCCTAAGACTGCTCTTCACTTTGTCTTACCTTGTAAAATGGCCACAGAATTAGATCTCTAAATTCCCATTTCACGTACAACAAAAACCATTAAGGTTTTTTTCTTAAGGTGAGAGGCACCTTAAGAAAAGTTTGGGATACAAATCAAAATCCTTCACAGCCCTTCTGCCACTCCAGTACAGTTCACTCATGAATGACCAGAGCAGGAGCAGGAGGTAAATAGAGTAACTTTCAGGATGACCAGGAAGTAAGAAGAAATAACAGAAAGGATGTGATTCTTTTAGCTCTTCCACCACCCATGTGAGCAAGCAGAAAAGATGCTGCTGCCAAGGCTTCCAGACAAGGCTTTCCTTGTGGGACTTTGCTTACCTTACACCAAAGAAGCCCAGTGGAACTTTCTTTGACAAGGAAGCAAGAGGAAGTAAATGCAATCACACTGAGAGAGAACTGATCTGGGAGCATGGCGCTTCTGAGCACATGCCTGTGGTTTCCCAAGATTATCTGTGTCCAAGATAAGGCCCCCAACCTTGCTTACAAGGACAGAGACCTCCTGTTCTTTTCTGCTCTCTCTACTGGGATTTCAAGGGATCACTACAATCAGAATCTGGTAAAAAAAGTCCCTTTTGATCCTCCTTAAGGCTGAGGAAGTGACAGGGGCAAGCTGGTTTTGGAGTTACATTAAGATATATTGACAGAATGCAGAAGGGAACGAGTGCAGGATTTGAGCTTGCAGACTGAATAACAGCAGCAATATTGTTATTTAAAAAAAATAAATGCCACCCCAATTTATTTTACTTTTTTTAGGGAAGACTATATAATTTAAGCATAAAGCATTCAAGTTTCATGGAAGGAGATTTGGCATTCTGTAAACATTTGGTAAATTACTGTGATACAAATGAATCATAAAATGGAGTAATCTAACCCTTCCCATAATCTCTTTCCAACTTTCTATTTATTTTTTCAAATCGTGCAAAGAAGCAAAACATTCTCATTGAAATGGTCTTCATCATTTTCCTGGAAGGATTTCTCACAGATCCCACAACCCCATTCCTCCTTTTGCAAAGTTACAGCTACTGATTTCTTCAACTTTTTCCCTACCTGTATAATTCAGACCACTGAGGATCTGTTCAGCAAAACTCTGTAGAGATGCTGAGTGCTTCAAACTGTCACAGAGATGCTTTTTGATACTTAGTAGGATTGGACCGCTGCATTAGCTCCACCAACAATGGATCTATTATTTGAAGTCCTCCTCCCTCCTTCTCCCTCAACCCAGGAACAGCATTAAGCAACAGGTATGAAGGGAATGGTCTTTGTTTACAAAGTAGAGGTAATAAAGAGCTGACTTCTACAGGTTCATTTCTTACCAATCTAGACAGTGCCCTGGAGCCAGCATAAATAACACCCACAAAAAGTACTGATGCAGGAAGCCATGACAGGATTTCAGACCTGTGAAAACAATTAAAATCCCATTATTTCACCACATTCTGTCTACATACAGAAACAACAGTTGCTTGCAAGGAATGTAGTAATATGTATTTATGTACATTAATTTCAAACATGTGCATGTTAAAGTCAGAATCAGATTGCTCAGTATTCTTCCCATTTACTAAGGAGTCCAAATTAGAAATAATTCATTTTGTCTAATCCAAGAGAGGAAATAACTGCAGATATATTTTCTTTATTTTACTCTTTCTCTGGCTCCTCTCACTCCAAAATCATGTTGGTAGTTTTTTTTTTTTTTTTCCTCCCTTAGAAATTACTCCCATTGGTATTAAAGGAGAGACATTTCAACTGATTTCCTTGATGTTCTGTGAAAGGAACGAAACCTGACAAATGAAGGCATAAAGTGGCTCACTTGCACAGACAGCACACATTTCCACTATGTACAAATACACTGGGCCACCCACACATTCATTTCTCAGCCAGATTTACAAAGAGATTCTTCCTAAAGATCAGATTGTCTCTGTGGGAGCCTATCTCTTGAGATTTCCTAATCATATTCCTTTGACTAAGCCAAACTCCTAGAGGCAGTTTGACAACTAATGGAGGAATGAAGTCATCAGATTGATCTGATTAATTTTTTCTAGCCATGGCTACTGTAGTAGGATCAGGTTTCAGTTCTGAGATGGGGCTTCAGAACTTGCACTTCTTCTATTTTTGATCTTGTTACTTAAGGGAAAAAAGGGATCAGGTAGGTGGTAAATTTCAGAGAGAATAATGTAAGATTTTTGGCAAGGGGAGAAAGGAGTAGCCGTGAGGCAAAGGCCTGAATCAAGGGCTTCCAGGACTGAGGACATGGCTGCCCCACTCACTCTTCCCAACCTTTGAATTAAAGTGGAGAAAATGTTAATGGGCAATGCTGGTTCTCAAAACAAAACCAAACTGCTTGTCGTTCTTTAGTTTGCATTACAGTTCCAATTAACATGTAAGACTTGAAATGTAATTGTAGATACTGGTACACCAGCACACTTCATGGAACACGAGAAAACAGACCACTAAACACTGAAATCAGAACAGTACGAAAAAAGATAAAACACGCACAAAGATTCATGTAATCACAGACAAGGGAAAAACCATAAATACCACATTTCCTCTGTTATATATATATAATTTTCCAAGATAACAAAAACCCAGGGTCACAAAAATAATGTTTAGATCCTTTAATTGGCATAAATATTTGCCCTGGGTTTTCTTGACTAGTCACCATAAATTTTTATAAAAACACAGTTCCTTTTGAGGTTATTGACTTCAACTGGAATCTCATCAAGTCCAAGATCTTATACTGTCATACCTCATTACCAATGAATTCACATCAGACACCAACAAAAATACCCCTGCACTATTGGAACAGCAACAAATTGAAGAAAGGGGGAGGGAAGAAAAGGAAGTGACTCTGGGAAGATAAAAGGAACACAGGATAAAAACCAAATTTTCATTTAGAACACAAAAATATCACTCTTTCATGTTCCCCACCACTAAATTGTAGGAATCCCAAATATGTCTTCATCTCCAATGTAATTCTGTGAAGTGCAATGGAAAAGGACTTCAGATGCTTTTTCCATGATGTAAGCGCAGAATTTTATGCTGCCAAGTGGGAATTTCAGGACTGAAAAAGAATGCACGAATGTTTGATGTAATGTGTCAGCATCAACAATCTGTCTTGTATGTAAACCAATTAGCAGCTTCTCCTGTTGGCATTATACTGATGTACATGCAAAGTAGGAAGAGAACTGATGAGTTTGCGGTAGTTGTAGGGCTAAACCCAAATCCCATGATAAGCAATGGGTAGGTTCCCCCAAACAACACTTAAAGAAAGGCTCTGAGCTGCTGCTTAGCTATGGGTGAAATGCAGCACTACAAGACATGCCAATCATAACACATCAGACTTATGTGCCTACAACAGTTAGGCAGAAGCTGGGCAGCAGACTGGAAGCATTATGCACATGCTATGTGTTGCTCTGCGCTTCACAGAAGTCTTGTTTTGGATGAAAGCTTTACAGACAGTCAATATTTGCTGTTTAGAAACAATGAGGGAAAGTTCCTTACAGTATAGTCCTAGGGGGAAGCAGAGGCAAAGCAGGTTATCCACAAAACCTGAGTGAGCTTACTCTAAATAATATGTTTTTATTTGGTCTTTATAGTGAAGTTAGTATTCTGGACTTTAGACAAAGGGCAATGATCTCTATGTAATACCTTAATTCTGCTGAGACACCTTGGGATAACCTGAACTGGCTCAGAAAGTATATCAGATCAGTCCATGTGACAGAAAAATCGAGACTTTGTGGACATAAACAAACAAATGGATGCAGTTTATAATTTGAAGCACGACGAGACTGAAGACTGGCTATGGTATTCCTAAGTATCCTACACATAGACAAAACCCTCCCCTCTAACCAACAGATAGATTCAGAAACAGATATTTTGTAAGGAGGGATGGAAATGTCCATATCCCAGTAGTAGCATTAAAATCACCTTTGCACATTATATATGTTTATTTGTTTGTTTGCTGGTGAGTTGTTTGATTGGTAGTGCTTTGGAGGTTTAGAAGGTTTCCATGTTGGGGTTTTCAGGCTGTTTTTTTGTTTTGCCTTTGATTTTTTTTTTTTTTAATACAGGAGATGAATGTTACAAATCCACCTCTGCAAAGCAATAAAGCATGTGCCTAATCTTTGTGAAGAAAGGCTTAAACTCATGTTTAAATAGCTGAATGAATTATAGCCAAAGAATGTCAATTAATTCTGCTTGTTCCATTCAGTCTATTCTAGAACAGGTATTCTGTATTAACCAAGCTAACGAAGAGGTCTCTCAAGAGGTATTTCAACCCCTTTCCCTACAGTGTGCTGACATCTAGTGGCCTCAAGTCTCCAGGGTCAAAATATGAACTAATTTTTCATCCAAGCCTTTCTTAGATAAAAACAACCTCTTTGACATCAGCGAGTGGTTCTTGTCCTCTATTTTCTTTAATATTTTCCCAGGTTTTGAAAGGATGAAAGTATATTTTTCCATGCTGGGAAAAAAAGATTCAGCTTCTTCAATTTCATTATTTGAAGCAGAAGTAATCCTTAGTGTACAAAAGCTGAACTATAAAAGGATATTACTGATGGTTGTATTCTTCTAGACTGTTTTGTGATGACAAAATATACATAAACAATATAAATTTGATATTTTACATATATATGTATATATGTATCAGTAACTGCCAGCAAAGCAAGGTTTGAACCCTAATCCTGTCTCTGCCAAAGTCACTGACAGCTTTTACAACACCCTCAGTTTATTGCAGCTATAAAATAGGAAACTGAATTCTGTTTTCATTTACGACCTCACTTATATTTCCATGGTGATGTAATCACTTGTATGGACATGAAAACAGAACACAGCCTGATTTTTATGACATACTCACAGGATTTCATTCCAAGTGAGGAGATTCAATTTTTCAAGCCAACTGTTTGAATCTCAAACAGAAAGTTCATCAGTTGTCACTTGCTAATACAGAATCACTGAGAAAAAGGTACATTAGAAGGGGTCTGGCAGTCATTTAGTTTAAACTCTCCCAGCTTCAGAGTCAAGTCACATTACTCAGGTCATTGGCCAGGAAGGTTTTTAGTATATCCTGAGATGAAGATCCAATGATTGCGCTGGACATACATCTTCTAAATGGTACCACTCTGCACAATGAAAAAGATGCTGCATTCCACATTGCAGAATGGATCCACCTGAGCAGAGTACAACATGACAACTCTTCTGAATTGTGCTGGCCCACTCAGCTCAAGCAGATGAGCTTTGTCTACAAAGCACCATTTAATTTGGAGTTTTATTGTTAATATCAGTTAGGAAAAGGCAAACGATCCCCATTTATAAGACACAGCTCTCAGAAAAAGGCAAATCACATTTGCAGACTTCACAGCCCTGAGGGTTTTGAGGAAGATTGTGACAATGCTCTTAACTAACATTACCAAGCTTTTTCTTACAATACTAAGAAATAATCCAGGGAAGAGATATGGACAGATGTTTGGATAAGACATCCTTATTGCTTTCACTATGCGCTTTTTGGTTGTCTTACCAAGGTTAAATTGAATCCACTTTATATAAGTAGTCAGTTTAAGGGTGTGTCATTGAACACCCATTTAACTAAAATGTGAATTCTCTTCTACATCTGTGAAGCAGAACACCCACACCCCCACACACATCAAACTCTATTTTAGCCAGTTAAAAACATCCATGACCAACTTAACTATGTTGTAATGCAGCTACAGAAGATAAGTGTTTGGCAGATACCAAAAAACCTACAGTACCTTGAAGACAAGTTTATCTCTACCCAGCCCAGCTTCCAGGAGATGTGAAGCAGAAGTCCACCCACCAATGTTTGCCACCTGAAATAGAATGACACTAGGAAATAATATGTGAGGCCTAAGGAGTATGTGCAGATAGCTTAGAATAAGTAGCAAGTAATGCACACTGACTTCTTTTACACTTTAAAATAAGTTATCAGCTTTTTTCTTCCTTAAGCTAGTGGTTTTCAGAGAGGTGTTCCATGTTTCTTGGGTGAAAATCCTTGAATATCTAGCACAGTTCAGACAGAGATATTGTATTATAATGTTAAATGATATTAACATTCACAACAGGTATAGAAGTGGGTTTATTTATTACTCCCATTCATTGCAATGCATTTAAGCAATTATTTAAAATCTTTCTCATGCATACACAAATAAACAAATATTCACTCTATGCAGTACTAGTGCACAGTGGTAAATATTCAATGCTACTATCACAGCTCACTTCACCTTTTTTTGGATGAAAAGCATATGAGAGCTTAAAAGCCAGGTTTCCCTGACATTTGCTGCAGGTTTGACTATGCTCTATCCAAACCAGTGGTGAAATCCCATCAACTTTATTTTGAAAAATTTCCTCTTGTCTCAGGTGTTAAGGACAGAAGTTTGTGACAGTTTCAGATGCTTAGGACTATGCAGTATGGTCTTAGATTATACAGGGAACAAAATGAAGGACAATGAACAGTAACAGCATGAACTGAGAATTACATTATTTTCCTCTTCGCTCATCTGTCACAGGTCTAAATGAAAGTGCATCTGAGCCACTAAAAAAAAATTCAAGGAAAGGTCACTTTTAAAAGCCAAAACTTATGGAAAAAAATATTGAAATGCTGAAATGCATTGCAAAATAATAGGAAAAGGAAATAACTTTGGTAACACAGATGCCATAAGGCAGTTGCTTGCCATTGAAATACACTTTTCTGATGATTTACCATGTCTATTTTACATAAATTACTCAAAATCTTCTCCACATATGATAAAAGCCTTATGCAAGAGACAGTCCCTGTGTATGTGCCAAAACTGAAGAAAGCATTCACTGCATATCTAATCGAGCTGAATACATTCAAAGTAAGGGGAGATTCCCAAGGCAATTATTCCTAGAGTTGATTGTAGTCCTGGACTGCAAGTCAGGCAAAAATGTAAGCCATGCTAAGCAGCAGAAAAGGAAGTAAAGATACCCAGTGTCTGCAGGTTTTAACACCATCTCAAAAATGGGGGAAGACTTGGCTCTAAGAGCCCAGATTTTCACTAAATGTCTCATCAACAGCATTGATGGAATATATGGACATTTATCAAAACATTAACTTTCTCATTACAGTCATTAAGACATGATAGTGACTCGTGATGCAGACTTACAACCAAGGCTAAGCAAGAAAAGAAGGAACATGGTATTTGTGAATGCCTAAAGATGGGTTTAAGGTTGGTTTTCTCTAGCACAGCAAAAGAATGCATCATAAATACACATCTTCCACATTTTCCTCTCTTTCAAAGAAGAGAAGTTGTACTGTAATTGCTACTTTTCTATGCTGAAGCTTAGGATTTTAAGGAAAATGAGAAATTATGGACTCTATATATCTCAATTACATCACCTCCATGATGTTTAAAAATTAACCAAGACACATTAATGAATATTTTATTAAGGCTTCATGAAGCATGTTCTCTAGACAGCAAAAGCCATTAAGGACAAGAAGTAGTAAAGTTAGCTTCAGCAAGGAACAGCAAGATGTTAAAGTAATTTTTCAAACCACAATTCTTAAAACCATACTTACCCTTGAAAAAGGGTAGGGTAGGTAAATTGCAGGACAGACAGGACATACTGGAAAACAAACAGCAAATTAACGGACATCAAACACCTATAGTTCATAATATTAACAAACAATCACAAGCAACAAAACAAACACAAAAAGTTCTCATTTTGCTTTATTTTGGTAGAAAAGACAAGAAAAAGTTTAGTAATTTCACTTGTTGTGGTGTATTTCCTCCCCCTTCCCTCATCGGGCTGCACTATGATCTCTGAAATGCTTGACAGGCCTCAATCTCGATGAACACCATCTGGGGTAAGTTCCACTTGAGCTCAGCAGAAACACTGTTGGCTCTCAGGAACTTAATGCTGTCCAGTGAGCTCCTGCTTTTTAACAAACAGCCTTGGAGATAAATTTTTCTTGCCTGTATAAGAACCTGAGTGGAACAACATTTTTGTTATTGAACTTTCAGAGAAAGTTACCAACCGACATTGAGGCCAGGAAGGACAATCACTTCATCTAAACCCAACTCTTTTGTGACAGCAGTCTTAATAAACAGCATAAACAGCAGTCTTGAGTGAGACCCTTTAAGCTCTTCTGGACCACAGCAGGATGCAACCAGCAACCTCTCTCTGAGTGGGACATCTCTCAGAGCCAGCTAGTTTGCTACACTTGGAAGATCTCTGAAGGACAATGATGGATCCTGGGCTGATACCATCCACTCCTCAAGACTCAACCTTTTTCCCATGAAGAAAATGCAAGAATATCCAAAGTGAGTACTTCACTGAATTTGAGGGGAATTTTTCCTGGGTATACCTTGTACATGTCCCTTTAGTTCTGAGTGTGTGTGAATGTGGATATGCCGTAGAAAATTCATTAAGAATATTGCTCTCTTTAAGTTTGTAAGCAAGATAGTGAGTCACTGAATATTAAATTCTATATTAATCTTTTGTTAAATTGATTAAATTAAGCTTTTGATTAAGAGCTGCTATGTTTAAGTAGTGTTATAACCTTTAGACTAAACCATTCATCAAATCTGGGGTTAAGTTTGGCAAGTGGGTCCACTATGAATGCTGTGACTCAGTGTGTCTTATTCCCTTTCCTATTCTTACCTCCATGCAAATAATTTTTGGTTGATTGATTTTTAGATTGATTGATTTTAGTTTGATTTTTAGTCTGCTTCAACCATCTAATAATGATGTCATAGATGTAATGATGTAGTAATGCAATAATGATGTATGATGTCATAATGTAGTATTGATGGCAATAGAGTGAACCTTACAAACAAACTTTATTGTGATTTTACTTTAATATTAATCTGCTTTTGCCCATCCCTTTTCTGGTGATTCTCCGAGTGACCTAAACCACTCACTTGCGGCACTTCCCATGCCAGAACTGCTGGATGCTGCCTCACTGTGGAAAGTAACAAGCACTAAAGTACATGAGGCATGGAGTGGACACACTGAACAATGGAGAAGGCTGTCATCTGAATTGCACTTTCACTTTCTGAACACAGTCCATACATCACACTGAATGGAAAAGGATTAACAGGAACAAAAAGCCATAAGCATCAGTCAATTAAAATCATATCACACCAAACAGGCAATCTTTGGCAGAACCAAGAGCAATAATCTAAACATAATTGTCTCCTTATGGCTAATGTAACTTACAGACTTAACATTCTGCTTACACACTATTTTGTGTAGAATATTAAGCAGCCCATAAAGCCCATCAGAGATGTAATACATGGGGGTAAAAAGCAAAATCTCTGTCATTGCTTTAGCCTGCTTTGTCTGGGCCTGTATGTATGGATGCTAGTGTCTCTTCACACTAAATATGTATATATGCAAATATGGGGCACAAATACATGCTTTCCAGGTCTAACAACTTCCCATGATGAAGTATATAAATACCACTACTGCAAAGGAGAAGAATGATTGAATCTTCCTTAGAGGAAATGAAAGGTACCTGCTGTTCCTTCCAGGAGCCAGCAGAAGCTGTCAAGGGCAAAAGGAGAAGCTGAAAGATTTCAGCAGAGAGCAAACTGTGCTGAGCACCTTGCAAGGTCCAGTTTTCAGGTTTGTGGGGTGCCACTAAAAAGCTGGCATTAGTATACAGAGACAAGGCATGTTGATTCACAACAGATCCTTTTACACATACACCTGTCAGAACTGCCATGTGCATTTTAAATCAGGATGATCTACCTACACGTCTGTACCCCTGCTTGCATTTGCACACCACCTTCAACAACTGAAAGGTCTGTACTCTGGTTATTTTTAACTTTATTACACTAAAACCTACATGCAGGTTTGAAAATGGAGGCCCTATGTCAATGTCCCTATGACCTCCCCTCAAGAACAGTTAAGCCATGATGCAACCTGGCAGCTCTTTTAGCCCCCTTCTATTAAACTAATCACTGCTCCCAGCAGTCTGTCAAATCAAGTGCATTATCTCTCCCTACAACTTTGCTTCACGTTTGGACTTCAGTCTACTTCTGGGCATCCTTAATGGCAAATGTATCTTGGAACAGAAACCACTGGCCAATGCCCAGAAAATATTTCATTTTCACCTCTGAAATGCTGCTTTTCTCTAATCCTCCCTCAGAATATTCGTACCCTGATTGCTTCACCAATATTTTTTTCTTTCAGAAATCTGCACCAGAAATACAGACACACTCTCTGACAAATAGGATAGCACAGATCAGTTACTCTATCTCCTCCTCCCAGAGTGAAAAAACTGCTTTCAAACTTATGCTTAAATTATACAATTTTATTCACAAGGCAGCCATGTTCAGCCTACTTCTTATGCTTAGACACTTCAGCAACACTAATATGAAATTGTTACACAGTGGAAAACTAAATTCTTGTCCTTAATTCGTCACTTAATTAAGTTGTCAATGGAAGTTAATTTTTGTTTCACTTCTGAAATAATACTTTGAATATTTCACATTTTTCCCTTGGATGGTTGATATCATTGTTCCAGTTAACAGATCTCTTTTTAGGAAAGAATGCTGTTGCCAGACACCCGATAATGAAATGCATACAGCATCAGCGATACATTCAGTGCAGCAGAACTTCTGGCTCTATAACACTTCATTCATTGGAATGATATGATGTCAACCTCCTTGCTCTCCTAAACAAGACTACAATGGAACTTATCTGACGTGCAAGGGTAAAGCTGTCACACACTGAGCAAAACGAAACGGGCAACCTATCCGCAGTTTCTGGAGCACGCTGGGATGGGAGCCGGGCTGGAGTGCCACGGACTTTTTCACTCGTGGGGTAGTCCAGCCCGGAAAAGGCTGGTCCTGCCTGAGCAGGGCAGGGAAAGCACAGGGCACCGTCTCTCCTCTCCTCCTTGTCCTCCTCCCGCTCCTGGATCCCTGCACTTCCCTCGCTCCCGCAGCCGCGGACCGGCAGCCAGCGCCCCCGCACCTCCCCGCGCCCCGCCCGGCCCGTCCGAGACCGGGGCGGCCCCGCGCCCACGCTCACCTTGTTGGTGAAGCTGGAGGCCAGGTAGAAGAGGCAGAAGGCGAGGCCGCCCGCCGGCCTCTTCAAATACATCAGTCAGCGCGGGCGCGCAGCGCGGCGCGGCGGGCGGCGGCCATCGGCCGGGGCAGGGACACGTCGCCTCAGCGGGCGCCGCCTCTGCGGGGCCGCTGCTGCCGCCCGGCGGCCGTGCCGGGCCCTGGGCGGCCGGAGCGGCCGGCAGCACCGCAGCCCGGGCACAGCCGCGGCCCAGGCGGCAGCGCCCAAACCGCGACCGGCCGGGTCTTCTCTGGACTTGCTTCTAAGGGTATTCCCCGTGCCGAGTGCCTCGGAGCTTGGTCCAGCTCCGAGGCACTCGGCACGGGGAAGACCCGTAGAAGCAAGTCCAGAGGAGGGACGCAAAGATCATCAGAGGGCTGGAGCTCCGCTCCTCTGGAGGCAGGCTAAGAGAGTTCGGGATGTTCATCCCGGAGAAGAGAACGCTCTGGAGGGACCTTACACCAGCCTTTTAGTATCTAAAGGGGACCTGCAAGAGAGCTGCAAAGGGACTTTTTACATGGGCATGTAGTGGTAGGGGGAATAGCTTTAAACTGAAAGAGGGCGGATTTAGACTAGATGTAAGGAAGATATTTTTTACGGTGAGGGTGGTGAGATGCTGGAACTGGTGGTGGATAACCATCCCTAGAAGTGGTCAAAGCCAGACTGGATGGGGCTCAGAGCAACCTGATCTAGCTGAAGACGTTTAGCAGGATGTCCTGCCCTGGAATGTGGTCAATCAACTTGGTCAGTGCCCTATTTACAAGGCTATCAGTCCAGTGGTGGAGTGAGAGAGGGCATCAAGCTGGTTTTGGTGTTGAATTATGACAACACCAGTCTGACACATCAACCCAAATTAACATCCTGACAGTGAGGTAAAGATTTGGCAGACAAGCTGCTTAGCTGACCTGGGGATACATGACTGGTAGTCAGTCACTGCACACTATAAAAGTCCAGTCCATTTCCATATGGTTAGGTTCTTCTAACATATCCCTTCTTGGAGTGTGTATGAAGATTCCTCCTTTGGGTGGGGACACCCCTCAAAAGTGAGTGAGTGAAAAAGATTTTGCCCATGGTCATTGACATGCATGAATGACATCCATCTCTGTTTTAATAACTATTTATTTTTTGCTAGTTTTAATAGAATTGCTTTAATATAGTTGCTTTGACAGAGTGCACTGTACCATCCTATTCTAGTAGTTTTATCTTCTATAGTGTGTAGTAAATAATTATGGGTAAGATCTCTTTGTCTAATAATTTACCATAATAAATCATTCATTTTTATATAAATAGATCTGGTTTACCATCATTTATCCTACAGGACAAAGCTGTACAAAGGTTCAATCACACCTCCTATAATTTCTTAAACTTAAATCACGAACAGTCTGAGGCTAAGATTGGATCCAGCTGCACCTTGGCTCCTCTCTGAGAAGGAATTTAGAAAGCAAGGGTGTTCTTTCTGCACCTCATGGTGCAATGGGAGGGCTTCTCTAATAAATTTTGTCTGAAGCCCCCACCCACACTCATGACAAGAAGCCCCGGCTTATTGCAGGGGGGCTGGACTAGATGGTTAAATTTAACGGCCCCTTCCAACCAACTATTCTATGATTCTATGATTCACTGGTGACGTGTGAGCCATAAATATCCCAGGCAGGTCAGAAGCAGTGAAAGACACGCCCTGTCAGGTCATGGTTACTGGGTGATCTTTTATTATGACCTAGGTAAGCCTTGTTTTTCCCAGTCCTGGTATTAGCAAGGCCCTATCTTTACAGTTCTTACCTTGACTTTGCTCAGGTAACACAAACTACCGGGTCCTTTCTGTACACATACACCCTCTCTTTAGAGGACAGAGCAAAGCAGCATAAATAAGGAATTATTTATGAACATGGCTTAAACTAGGGACGGAGGGAGGCACTAAGTGGTCAAATCCAGGCCATAACATGAGCCTAACCTGCTGCATTTAGCCTCCAAAGACAAGATCAACAGAGTGCAACAGCTGAACAGCTGACCAACATAAATCCAAGTATTTTGGTGCATCAGACGTGATCCTATCTGGTTTGTAAGGCAGTGGTCCAACACAGACATCGATTTCCAGTGCTGAAATGTTTGGTCCATCCAGGTTCACGGAGATCACTGATGAGCCACTGTAATGGATGTGTTAGAGATGGAAGGCAATCAGAGATACAGCATTTCCACTGTGCAGAGCACCTGTTTACGTACAAATGTGAAATGTGTATATGGCAAACAAAGGCACACTTTGCATTGTGCCACAAATTCAGCCTGTAAAGCTTTAAAAAAGAGTAAGTAAAGTTTATGGTATCTACAAAGACTAATGTAAGTATGCAGTAAGACTACTTTTGACTTTCTATTACAGTGGGGTATCACTTTCATGCAAAATATTACAGTGATATCTCTGAGCTTTTTGCAGTATTTCTTAGTAGAAGTGGTACATATATAATATATTATCTTGATATATCATCAATGATATATTTTCTTACAGCCAAATACAGAGGCAGGTATGAATTCTTGTACACCACTTACAGTGAGGGATTAAGAATGAAGAGGTAAATTTCTGTAAATTTCTTAACACAATTCAGTTCAAAGCTTGATCCTTTCATATGAGAGGTCATGGGATCAAGGCCTAATCAGGAAACAAAGAGACTAAAATGGAAAACTTATTTTTGAAAACTAAAAGCTTAATAACAAGACATAGAATATTTAGTTACTGTTCGTGTCTTTCTGAATCAAAACCTACCAAAACCCATTTTCTTTATCAGTGCTTGTACAGCTGTGCAAGATTAATGATTTTTTCCCAGGACAGCAGGACATTGCTTTGATATTCTGTTCATATATAAAACTGTTGATTTTAGACAAAAAAGATAGAAGGGAGCATGACAGTAATCTTCATACCCCAAAAGGGTATTTCTTTTCCCAAAGGGAAAGAAATAAACTCTTTTCACCAGGTTAAGTGCAAAGAGGGTAAGAAACATGCTGGTACTGCATCACCAGACAAAGCCACTCTTGCCAGCATTTGGCAGTGCTGTGTGTCATTGAACCTGACAATCTTAAAGGTCTTTTACAACCTAAATAATTCTGTGATCCTAAAATGTCTTCGTGGCACAAGCCCGTGTCATGCATGCAGGTTGTGTATTACAATCTGGGTCCCCACCCTCTTCCAAATGGTTTGTCTTTTAGCAGGGAACTTTCTGGGGTAATGAACTCTGGAACAGAGTGTCTTAGGAGATTGTAATGTGTTACATCACTGCAGGTTGCTAAGGACAAATAAGAGGAACTTTGGCCGATGAAGCTGATTCTTGCATGGCTGAGAATTGATATGAATGGCCTTACTGGGCCTGCCTGACAGTACAGGCTTTGCCAGATTTAAAACAGGGAACTTCTGCCCTTGCAGAAGTGCAGCTTTCCTAGGCTGGTTTTCAGATTATCAACAGTGACTGTGACAGCATATTTGTCTGACTGCAGACAGATACCTTCAACAGATGGTGATAAGCCAGCCAGAGGAGATTTCTAGGCATTGCTTCCTTCCTTTAAGGAAACTTGCCCAAGTAGACCTAACATGTCATAGCAAAACACTATCCTTTCGCTGCTGTCCTGGAAATAGGGCATTTTACTCACAACACTATTTTCCAGATAAACATTACATATAAAATTGAGATGTAAAAGGCAGCAGGTCACATACAAAGTATTTAAATTTGGATCTACAGTGATTTACAGCATTGGGATTAAATTAATTTGTTTACTTATGGTGTGGTTAATTTGTTGTATTTTTTTCCTGTTCCCTCAGTTACTTCCTGAAATAAAAACAAATGCCAACTATTTCATTTCACAGAATCAATTAGGCTGGAAAAGACCTCTAGATTGAGTCCAATCTATGACCAAACACCAAGTGGACTAGATCATGGCACTGTGTTCCACATCCAATCTTCCCTTAAACACCTCCAGGAATGGTGACTCCATCACCTCCCTGGGCAGTTCACTCCAATCTAATCGCCCTTTCTGTGAAGAAACTCTTCCTAATGTCCAATCTAATCCTCCCCTGGCGCAGTTTAAGGCTGCGTTCTCTGGTCCTGTTGATTGTTGTTTGGGAGAAGAGGCCGACCCCAGCTAGTTACACCCTCCTTTCAGGTGTTTGTAGAGAGCGATAAGGTCACCCCTGAGCCTCCTTTTCTCCAGATTAAACACCCCCGGCCCCCTCAGCCGCTTTTCATCAGACTTGTGCTCCAGACCCTTCACCAGTTCCGTTGCCCTTCTCTGGACTCCATCCATTTCTTTTGCCGCTGGCTTACTGATTGGTTTGTTGGGGTTTTTTTCCCTCCCACCCTTGGTTGCTTCCCGAGATAAAAAACAAACGTCAGCTATTTAACTTCTCCCTTTCGCGTCACCGCCAGCCCAGCGCAGCCCGGCGCTGTCCCTCAGCCGCCGGGCAGGGGCGGCCGGGCGGGGGTTCCGCCGGCAGGCTCCGCACGCCGCCGGTGGGTGAGGCCGCGGCCGCCCCGGTGACATCACCGGAAAGGCGGGTCACCCCCGGCCAATGGGCCGCCTGACGGCCGCGGAGAACCGCGGAGGACCCGGAAGGTTTCGCAGTCGGAGCGTTGCTGCCCCGCGGAGAAACCCCGCTCCTGCCGCCGCCCGCTCCTGCGTGCCCGATGGACTCGGTGGGAGTCGCTGCCGCCGCGCCCGACGCCGGGCCGGGCCCCGCCTGGCAGGGCAAGGTGAGCGCTGTGCCTGCACCGCGGGGCCGCGCCCGACGCTGTCCCGGCTCCGGGGAGCTGGAGGAGGAGGAAGAGGAGGAGAAGCGCTGAGGCCGTGGAGAGGGCGCTCGAGGTGGTGCCAGCACCACCAGGGTGGCGGTCACTCGGCAGAGCGACCCCAGCGCGGTTTGCTGCTACCGGCAATTATCTCCTTGGTGGTGAGAGCTGTTGTGACAGCCTGATAACTGAGTTGCTTCCCTCCGAGGGAATTGGAGCCGAGTGATCTCGGCTATCCTGGCGGTAGGCAGCGAGTCCCGGCTTGCTTGGATTTGTCGTTCCCCAGCCCCCGCCTCCCCGAGCGAGGTGTTGTGTCCCTCTGCGGTTTTGAGGGCGTGTTTTACGATGGCTGACCTTTCATGGCCTAGGAGCCATTGCTGTTGGGTCATTCCAAGAGAAGTTTTACATAGGTTGCGTGTCTGCTTGTATGCAAACCTCCTGGGGAAGCTTTACCCCTGTCTCCAGAGGGTACTGACACTGACAAACTGACTTTTTTTCCTTCATTAGTGAGTGACTATCAACAATTTTTCAACCCTGGTTCTCCCTATTGAGTTTATGAAACTACTCTTTGAGTAGTTCCCCAAGTATCTATAGAAGAGCCCTTACAGGATTACATGAGCTTATTTTGGAGCCAGCGATAGCTAATTATCCTGATTATTGTGTTGCCACTGCACAGGTCTTGCTGACTTGAATAAAATGCTTATTTACAGTGTCCATGGGGAGCCCCTAGCACAACATCAATATCATGTTCTCTTGCTGATGTAATGAGTGAACAGCTGGCAAAAGAATTGCAGCTAGAAGAAGAAAATGCTGCTTTTCCTGAAGTGGTTGCGTAAGTTTAAGTCCTGGATTAGTGATCTCCATAGTTGTGATGCCATCTTCTCTCTTGTGCATTTTCTTACAATGTGCTCAGTGCATAGCAATACAGTAAATGATTTGCCTGTTCCCCCTAACTCTGCTTCCTCAGATCTTCTTCAGTGAAGATGGCTTCCCCAGCTAAAAGTCTTCCTTAGATTCTCTTCTCTGATGCTCTTCTTTCCTTATTGATGTTTTCTATGTATTTTCTGGGGCTGTTAACACAGTCTGTAAGCTATATTTAGAGAAATGTCAGAAATGGGTTTTTTCTACCCTTTTAGGAACTCTTGTCAACAATATAGAATGTTATTTTGAGAACTATCAGGTATATCACCTGTATCCTCCCACTACCTGAAAGCTCTAAACTAAGGCCAAGAGCTTACTAGTTCTAAAATTGTACAAATTTTGACTATCTCTCCTGTGAAACAGAACAAAGCAACAATATTTGGGATGTTTTAAACATACAAATAAATATACACATGCCTTCTTTTTTTTTCCTGAAGAACATCTTAAAAATAGAGCTTAATGCTTCTTGCAGAATGGTAAACAAGCAAAAGTTTAAGTAAAATTTACATTGTTAATGAGTGGCAAAGAGAAATGAAGTAATGATCTATTAATATTTAGTGTTGGCTTGGAGAGGAGGCAGACAGCTGAGATCCATTCCTTTCTGTCAGCTCTGCATGAAGTCTGTTGTATAGAGTGGGAAAGTAGTATAAAGCAGTGTTTCTGCTTAGATTGCTGTGTTTAATTTTTTTAAAATTCCTGTTTTCATCCTATGTAGTGCTGCAGAAGGACCATTTATTACAGGAGAAAATATTGATACTTCTAGTGATCTAATGCTAGCTCAGATGCTGCAGATGGAATTTGACAGGGAATATGATGCGCAGCTTCGGCGTGAAGAGAAGAAGATCAATGGAGATAGCAAAGGTACCTTCATCAGAAGGAATATTTTTGCTTTGGAGCTGTTTTTGGCACTTAGCTTAAATTGGCAGAGCTGTGAGGAAGTAGCAAATCCCTGATAATCACAGACATGCTTATTTGTTTTGTTTCTCAAGTCTCCATATCCTTTGAAAATTATCGGAAGGTGCATCCCTATGACAGTGACAGCTCAGAGGATGAGGTTGATTGGCAGGATACCCGTCATGATCCATATAGAGCAGGTATGTGACAGCTTTATACAATACAGTTTCTTCAGCCAACAGACCTGAGAGTATGACAGAGTTAAATTAGGTCTTGTTTTAATGTGAGGAGAGACACCAGCTACATTTAAAATCAGGTCACCTCAATGGGAGGTGTCAGCAGGAGGTTGGGTGGGTAACTTCAGGCTTCTGTCTGCCAATATATTGGCTTCAGTGGCTGAATCTGGCAAAATAACCAGTGTACAGGGGAAGTATTGTGGGATGTGCTCATCTGTCATCTACGTTTGGATGATATGGTTACATACCATCTGCACATGATATTGAATACTCCTGTTGTAGCATGCCAGAAATGTGTCTGACACCCCAGAGAAAACAGAGAAGTAAGTTGTTACTTAGCCAAAGAAGCTGTCGTGCTTAGGATAGGAGAAGACTGCATTAAGATCATACAATTGAAGTAATTTATTCTGTTTTATAAATAAAATTATATGACTTTTGTGGATGTTGTGGGACTTCTATGAACTTTGGTTATGTTTGTTTAGGTGTAAAGTTTGGTTTCTTTTTCTCACTGCTGGCAGATAAACCTACTACTACACCAAGAAGGGGTTTCATAGGAAAAGGAAAAGACATTACTACAAAACATGATGAAGTGGTATGTGGAAGAAAAAACACTGCTCGCATGGAAAATGTAAGTGAAAACTTAGGGAAACTTATTTTGTGTGTAAAACTGGAATGCTGCAATTCAGCCAAAGAACCAATGCTTGTCCACCAGTACTGCTGGGTAGGGGGCTGACTTCTGTTTTTTCCCTGTTGCATGAAAGCAATGCACTCTTTGCTTTATTGGTTATTCGCATTGGCAGTTTGAGTTTTGTGGGTTTTCTGTTTAAAAGTAGTTTGTTATTGAGCAATTCAAGAATTTGCACAGAACTCTTTTGGGAAAACAAAACTATCAGGAAGTCTGGCACACAAGTAAATAAAACACAGAAGCTCTTTTTGAAAAGCATAGATGTTGTGTAATCTTTCTTCTAATAAATTTTGTCTGATAAGCCAAATAACTTATTTTCAGTCAATTGTTTGACTTACAGCTTTTCAGTCTGTTTATCTGTAGGACATACCTTTCATTTTTTTAAGGTAACTGGTGCAACTTCTGTAAATAAGGAAATGCTGCAAGTGCTATTTTTGCAGGATGTTAGGTAATCTCATATCAATTTGGGCAGAACTTTGAGTTCTGAGTTTAAAGCAGTGGGTTTTTTAAACATAGTGACAACATTGCACAAAGTAGGTTTCACATAGGTCCAAATCTATCCTGAGTTTTTCCAAATCAGAATGAGAAATTTGTTTGTGCCAACTTTTGGCGTCTGCTAGTAACAATGCTTAAATTCTTATTATTTCTGCTCGTAGTTTGCACCTGAATTCCAAGTTGGGGATGGAATTGGGATGGACTTAAAGCTGTCAAATCAAGTCTTCAATGCCTTAAAACAGCATGCATACTCTGAGGAACGTCGAAGTGCAAGGCTCCATGAGAAGAAGGAGCACTCCACTGCTGTATGTTTTTAATAAAGTCTCTCTATCTACTCCTTATCTTGTGTAATAGCTAAACTCTGCTGGGTAACTTCTTGCAACATTCCATTTTTAGTAAAACAGCTAAGCAACATTATGTTAATGTTGCTGAAAGAGCTGATATCAGCTAGCTCCTACTAGAAAAAGGCTCTTTGTTTGAGCTGCATTACTGTGAGAACCATGTTGAAGTAAGAGCAAGCAGCTACTGTTTTTTTCTCTTCGTCTTTCTAAACTTGTCTCTTAATCAGCTACGTTGAATAAACTGCCTGGAAGTTATTTATAGAAACATCCAGAGGACTAATCCTCTGCAGTTGAACCATATGGTCCCAAATATCTGTCTGCATAACAAGTTCCAGGAGGATGAGGTGACCAACTGACCTAATAATTTAATTGGTAGACTGTATGGGTGAGTTTGAAGTAGGGCCTCTGGTAATTCCTGATGTGGACTTCTTCAAATTTGTGTGTTTTGCTTTGCTTTATTGTTACTTATATCAAAGAAATATAATACTTGGGATATTGTGATTCATTATTTGTAAAGACTTCTTGAAAACACTATAGAAAGTGCTGTTGAGCCACAGTCTATATGTGCTATTAGTAAAATATTCTTTGTGCTGCACAGTTGATGGGAAACTTAAGAGTATTAAATCAGTCCTGGAGCAGATTTGCTTTGCTTCAGATGTTTATTTTGGTTTGGCTTTTTTTTCTCCCTTCTGTCAGCTGAGAGAAATTTTATTAATACATTATTCTTTCCACTTAGTTGAATTCTTGTGGTATATAAATATTCTAAACTCAGGGTAAAGCAAAGAATTGCTTTATTGAGTTGAGTATTCACATCTTGCCTATTAATCCTATTCATCTCTTGTAGGAGAAAGCAGTGGATCCTAAAACACGTTTACTTCTGTACAAGATGGTCAATTCTGGGATGCTGGAGACCATCACAGGCTGCATCAGCACGGGAAAAGAATCTGTTGTTTTTCATGCCTATGGAGGAAAGTGAGTATATTGTTTGTTACTGATGATAGTTTTAAGTACGAGAGATGATTTAAAAAGCAGAAAACACAAAAATATGTAAACATCTGCACTTTTTTTATTTCTGAGACTTAAAGGCTGTATTCGTGTATATGCAGATAATAATAAAATCTGAAAACCAAATTATATAAACCATAAAGTAAAAAAATCCCCACTTTCTTACTTGGAGGCTATTAATGAATGGGGACAAATCCACCATGCCTTTCTGTGGGAAAAAAATGTATTCCTTTTTTTAAAAAGAAGTCTTCAGATTTTTGAGAGACTCTTTCCACTGACCTGCCCTAGACCACAGAGCTGTCGTGAGGATCTTGGGCTACCTGAAGGTTGTCTTTCCATAGAGACTGCTCTATTGCCAGCTCTATATTTGCAGCTCAGTGGAGGTGCTGTTTGTTACTTTCAGGTTATCTTGAGAATAGTGTTGGGATGCTGCTCACTTCTTGAATCCTTCCTGCCATACTGGAAGGATTAGAGTACATTATGGCAACTGCATTGTGTTTAACAGAGTTAGATTAAACCAGTGATGTTTGAGAAAGAACTAATAAAACTCAAATACAGATAATATATTTAGATGTCAAGGGAGAAAAGATGCGCCTTAACAAATTGGGAGAGGTAACCTATTTGATAAGCAACTTAGAATCAAAATGCCAAAACCCAAACATTCATATGTAAGTTTAATCATAGATTTGTTATAAACTTAAGTTGGCTTCTAAATGTGATAGAAAACTAGATCCTCTCTTATATTAAAAATTGCTGTATGTTGCAATGTATAAAACCCAAAGCCATGCATTTGCTTGTAAATATGTGAATAGTTAACTTTGTTATTTATTTGTCTTTTCCCATGAGCAGTGCAACTGAAGATAAAGTTATTCCTCCAGAATGTGCCATCAAAGTGTTTAAAACAACTCTTAATGAATTCAAGAACCGTGACAAATACATTAAGGATGACTACAGGTTTAAAGACCGCTTCAGTAAACTGAATCCACGAAAAATTATTCGTATGTGGGCTGAGAAAGAAATGCATAACTTAACAAGGTAAAGAAAGAAAAGGGAAGTGTAGTTGCCAAATGCCTGTCAGTTTCCCGTTCTCTGTTTAAGGAAGATACTCTCTCTGTCTGGGTATTTGACTTTTAGGCCAAAATAATATACAACCTGCTACAGCTTGAATAAGCCCTTGGTTTTTTTTTTTTGGTTGTTTTTTTTTTTTTTTTTTTTTTTTTTTTTTTTTTTTGTTTTGTTTTTTTTGTTTTTTTTTTTACAATTTAATAAGCTGTGTCAGCATCTTCAGTGATTTTTGCAGCAGAATTTACAGGCTCATGAAGTTAACAGGTTCTAGTTGTAAAAGTGATTAGTATTTAGTGAGCATTTTTAGATTCACTTACAACTTCAGAATTTTCCTGTTTAAAATACTGTACAATTTATGAAATTATTCAGTTTTCAGTTCTCTCGAAGACTTTGTTTACTCTGGATCAGGTTTTTCACAGAGGTCTCAGATTGCAAAAGAGATAGCGGGGACTAGAACTTTGGAGACTTTGAAGCTTTTGTTCTGTTTTTCTTAATCAGCATCTATTTTCTGATCCACAGGATGCAAAATGCAGGAATTCCTTGTCCTCAAGTGGTTATCCTTAAGAAACACGTCTTGGTTATGTCTTTCATTGGCCAGGATCAAGTCCCAGCTCCTAAACTAAAGGATGTAACACTTAGTAGTGAAGATATGAAAAAGGCCTACTATCAGATTCTCAGTGTAAGATTATGCTGATTTCTCCTCCAATTCTGGGTTGTATTTTCTTTTAAGGGAATAACTGTAAGGACAAACGAGCACTTATTTACTTTTCAGGATGCTTACATAATTTTCAAGATACAAAGTCCAGAGTCTTATTTTGCTGCTGTTTAATGTGTGACTTAGACTCAGTAAGAAATTATGCACTGGAAAAAATACAATTAAATTTAATCTTAATCTGAGTGGAAAACATACTGGAATTTGATGACAAACATATGCTTAGCAGCAGAGGAATTGTGAGCAAGTAGTCCTCCTTTTACAGAAGCAGTATGTGGTTTAGAAAATTCTCTGAAGTCTTTCTGGGCTTCCCAAACATTTAATTTACAATGCTTAAGCACTCTCCAGTGGATCACCCACCCCCTCTTCAGCAAACCTAGAAACTGGAGAATTAATCAGACTATTGCATGGTGGATGCTTTAATTTCCTATTATCTGCTTGATTCAAACACACCAACTGCTAACTGTCTACTCACTATTACATTATAGATATTAAAAAAACCCAACCAGGCAACCAGCCCCACAGCTTGGTAACAGGAGTGGTCTAGGTCTCAAATGTATGAGACCAGTGAGCCAGTGAGCAACACAGCTGTGTCTTAAGTGAATTTGTGTACTGGTTAGGACTCAGTCTATACAACTGTGAGAGACTTCCGTCCCATTTGATAGGAGTGAAAGTGGCATTTAGAGAATATGCTTATCTGTCTCCTGCACTTGGACTGCTTGGCAGAGCTGACTTGAGTTTACCAGAGCAGCTCTTCTGACTTTGCCAAAGCTAAGCTCAGTGATAAAATGCTTAGTGTGCTGGCAGTTTGCCAAAATTGCAGTTCCCTGGATGGAAGTGTATTGAACACTTGGGTAATTTACATAATTATGTGGGTGATTAGGGAAAGGTTTGGGTTGTTTTGGCTTTTTTTTTTTTTTTTTTTAAGTCATGCTAGCGATTTTTTTTTTTGAGTATAGCATACTTCCTTCATTAATTTGGTTCCTTGCAGATGATGCAGCAGTTGTATAGGGAGTGCAATCTGGTCCATGCAGATCTGAGTGAATACAACATGCTTTGGCATGATGGGAAGGTGAGTTTGTTCTTAATTTGGGGGGGAAAAGTTTTATCTACTGTGAAATAGTAATACAAAGTGAATTGCTATTTCTTTGTGACTACAGGTCTGGCTCATTGATGTCAGTCAGTCTGTGGAGCCAACCCATCCTCATGGACTTGAGTTTTTGTTCAGAGACTGTAGGAATGTTTCACAGGTAGGACTTCCTTGTCTGACAGTCTTCTGTTATGCTGCATGTTTTCGAAGATACAAGATATCTTAGATATGTAGAAGATTACTCTTGCACATTTTCAATGCTGATAGTGTCCTTCTCTGAAAGTGAAAAAAAAATGTGGAAAAGTAAAATTATACCACTAGAACTTAAAACTGGAACTTCCTTTGGTTATGTTTATCCTTGGGTCAACAAAAACAAAAATGTAATTTTGGGTAAATGTAGTAACTGGGGAAAGTCAAAGGAATATTTTGTTCTGTGTAGTAAAGTGTTTAATGTGTGCTCTTTATATTGACTAGTTCTTCCAGAAAGGAGGCGTGGCAGAAGCACTTAATGAGCGTGAACTTTTCAACGCTGTCTCAGGTTTAAATATTACAGCTGACAATGAAGTGGACTTCCAAGCAGAGGTATAGTTTTCTCTGTCTAACAATTTAAATTTGGTTAGCTATGGTAGCTATTATAATACCTTAAGTTTCCAGATTTAGTTTGTGTGATTGCTGTGAGTAAAAATTCAGCAGTCATTCTGCATCTCTTTTTAAAACCTTGAGTATTTCAACCTAGTACAAACATCTACAGAAACTCAGACTGACAGACCTCTCCACTCCCTTTCCTGATCCCCGTGCTCCCAAGCAGAAAAGATTTCATGTTGAATATAGTTGATTCATTTCAGCATTAAGGCAAATCTAGTGATCTGTTTTAGTTTAAAAGCTGTTGTCTTGCCTTATATACATTAAAGGTTGTATAACAAAATGAAAGTTGGGTTAAAAAGAATACTTATTCTACTGTTTATTTTTCATGGTTTAGATGTTAATTTATTTGAATTTAAAGTTTAAGCTAGCATTTTTAATTTTGAAGCTTAAAATCGTGCTAATGTAAATATGGACTTAGGAATCTTTGGTCACTGTTGGCTTTTAGTTTTCAACCTTTGACTGTAACTCCTCAAGGCCTGCGTCCTGATACCAGATTTAAAAAAAAACAAGTTGTCAAATGTTCCATATTTTCCACTTAAAGTAAGGGCAATGTGGCAATTCTACTCTCCCTAATTACTAGTGACATTGCAGGTTTGTGCTAGTCCAGCATGGAGTAGGTGGGAGCTGGTAAGTAGGTGACTCCTGGGGCAGGTGGTCAAAGTAAGAAAGAGATAAAGGGAACATAGTGCCACAGTTCCACAGTCTCTGTGTCATTGGAGAAAGGCACACTTCTGTACTTTGAGGAATACAGCTGAAATCTTAAGAAATCATACAGTCCTCCCTGCAACTGGTGCATTTTGGTTACATAGCTTCAAATTGTAAAGGAGTGCTGCTCATTTTAGTAACTTGTTGAGAACAGATATTTGAAGGTGTACCTGGCTGTATTTGAGCTGTTACTGAATATTTGAAATAGCAACATTTTACATACCTGCTCTGGCCTCAAAAGCTACTTTTTAATGCTGTTTAGAAGCCTTCTGCTACTGGCATGGTTTTATGATTTCAACATGGCTTTATTTTTGGCTCTCTAGATTGAAGCTTTGGAGAAGATGAATGAAGATCACGTGCAGAATCATGGAAAGAAACTGTCAACGTTTTCCAGTGATGGAGACCCACCTATATATGATGAATAGCACTGAGTTTATAGTCGCTGACAAAACAAAACACAAATTTACTGCTTCTAACTACGTTGGTGCAGTGGTAAATGTCAACTGCCAATGTCAAGAGAGTGGTTGGCTGGGAATACCAAAATGGAAAACACAGCAAGCATATGGTGATGCCTTGGTGGTTTGCTTTTTTTTTTTTAACTTGTCCCACACATCAGGCTGGCACTGTGAGAATGGACCGTCACTACCACTGAACAGACTGACAACTTCACCAATTGCCCAGTTACATTAGACTAATGTAGCTCAGATGGTAATATTTTGCATGATTCAGAGCTTACATGTCTTTTAATCTAAAAAAAAAAAATTAAAAATCATCTATATTGTCCAAAGTATCTAGTGGGAAAGCACACTAGAAGAGTTGCTCTCTTTTTTTTCCTAATGCAGCTTGGAAAACTAACTAAACATTCTTTATGGACACAATGTCTTTCATTCATCTCCACCAAGGGCAAAATGAAAAGGCAAACTATGCACTGCCATCATATGAAAATGTTAATTTAGCAAAGTAATATATTTATAAATGTAAAAGTCTGGACTTTTTCATTTGAAGTACAGGGAATGTGGCTCTAATTATCTCTGTAAATACTATTGGGTATTATGTGGGAAATATATTTGAAATCCAACCAGCAGAGGACTTCCTTGGTGGCATGCCAGGAAATCCTGAGTCAACGATGTATAATAAAAAGTCAATTCAGGAAGCTTCACTCTTAATACACAGGTGGTTGCAAGAACTTGGTGCAAGCCAAAAATAAAACTATAATAATCCTGTCTCTACCTAGAATATCAGTTTGGAACATCAAATGTTCCTGCCCTGAAGATAATCATAGACAATTCTGAGTATTCTTTTTGCACCCGTAAGCAAAAAAAGCTTTGTTTAGAAATAATGATGACTGATACTGGTTTCCATAGACTATTTATTCTTTTTTTTTTTTCCAGCAACTTCTAAAAATCTACTGATGTTTCTCTCCAAAGAACACATTTAAAGATGAACTGATGTGGTGGGATAGTTTGGAATTAAGGAATTCTAATCAACTTCTTTTTAACTGATTTCTGGTTTCTAGTTTCTGATGCTGCTCTTTATCAAGCAGAATATAGTGATGCTACATGTGACGTCACAGTGTGCTATGAAAGTGACTTTTTAATCTTTTTGTTGGAAAACTGGTGGTGAAGTAAAATGTTAAGATCTTGTGGTGGTATTTTTGCATGGTTCTTTGCATCACGGAGGCCTTCATTGATCTTTGGTGCTTCACTAGAGCAGTCTTAGGGTAGGACCACACTAATTCTTTACAACAATATAAAAATGACTCTTTGGGTGGGTACTACATGAACAGTAAACAACCTTGCTTTTGCCAGTTTCATCCCAACACTTGGATCCTCTTCCTTTTTCTAAATCAGACAAGTATCTTGCATTTACCCCTTACTTCTGAAATAAAGGAATTTGAATCTTTGAGATACTTAAGTCTGTTCCGAATTTCTCAGTGAAGAAGTTTCCCAAAACAATGGTATCAGGGAAAGAACAGACTAGCTACTGCAAGGGAAGTGCTAACTCTTTAGGAAGACTACAAGCTGCTGTTGTCAAAGATATCCAGATCTCCTTCAGAGGAGAAGGCTTTTTTTTTTTTGTTTTTTTTTTTTTTTTAATATAGTCTTATTCTTGGCTTATAACTAGTTTTAATATTCTTAACATTTCTTAGGGAGGAAAATCTCAGAACAGTTGCTAACACTTTAAAATGTTCTTGTAGAAGGAAGATTATGATTGCTATAGCTATTTGCATCAAGTCAGAGGAAGAAGGCAGAAATAACAGGAAGTGAAGGAAGGGTGTGTTTTGAGTTACTATTTGAAACAGGCCCCTGCTTGTATCTCTGTGCTTGGTCCAAAGCCTCAGTTGTAACGGTCATTTTTAATTTCTTGCTAAAATCTGTTTAGCACAGGCTTAAGAAAACCAAACATGCCCCAAATGAATGAAGCCATTTTTCTTGAGTCAAATATAAAGCTACTGGGCCCAAATATATGATATACTATATATTATATACTATATCATATATTAATATATTTTCATTTCCAGCAGTAAAATTGGCTCAGGAATTTGCTTTGAGATTTTAAGACACTTGGGCATGTTTCCAAGTAGTTGAAAACAATCATTTGCTAAAAGAAGCATTTTCCTGGACTCCTTTGAAATAAAAGGTTTATTACTGGGCAAATAGAATCTTAGTTTTGAAATTGGCCATTAAGGTTTATTACTATCAGACAAGTTATCAGTTGTGTGTGTTATTTACTCATCTGCTGATTTCCCCTCAAAGATACCTCAGTTTCTATTGCAATTGTAGGAAGTCCATACTGGTTTTTAGAGAAGTAGGAAAGAGTAAATGTCAGTAGAATTTCTTAAATTTTCACCGTGGATTAACTAAACTTCTAGCAATAAATTTTGTTACTTTGTAAAAAATTATAAACTTTAAGGTACTTTAAATGCTTTGGATATATTTGTCACCTCCAGTTAACAGAATTGTTTGGTAATGCAGGAGGGTTCTGGAGAACAGTTTGTTGTAATTCTTAGTTGTGACTTTAGTATCTTTATGTGAAATCTCTTTAGTATCTGATGTGAAATTAGTGCAGGTGGACTAACTGGGTCACAAGTCATCCAACAGTTGTTTGCATGATACTGTGTTACTACCTGGTACTTAAATTTCTATTTCTCCCATATTAAACTGTGCTACCATTTTAATCTGAAATTTTAAAAATTGTTATGATCTTAGTCATTTTCCCCCCCTATTTTTAAATTTTCGTTTCGAAACCAATAAGCAAATACATAATTGATATTTTCAGACAATTTCTAGATCATAATGTAGGGCTTACAGCAAGTGAGCTAAGGCATTAGCCAGTGCATCAACACAAAAGATCCCATCGCTGTTTTG